>NC_137874.1:20528542-20611042 GCF_963924005.1 Protomyctophum bolini | reverse complement strand
TAACACCCATCCTCTTCACACTGCACTGGCTCCCCGTTACACGGCGTTACAGCCAGGATCGACTACAAGGTCCTGCTGATCACATACAACTGCATAAACGGACAGGCCCCTCCCTACCTACAGAAACTAACCTCCACCCACACCCTCAGATCTGCAAATTAATTCCTGCTCCAGGTTCCTGACACCAATCTGCGCACCATGGGGGACCGGGCCTTTTGCTCGGCAGCACCACGCCAATGCAACAGGCTCCCCATGGACTTGAGAGTGCCGCAGACTGTGGAATGTTTTAAAACAGGCCTGAAAACCTTGCTGTTTCCGAAGGCTTTTTCGTGTTGAACTGTTGTCGCTTTGCACTGTTTTTTGATAACCCTGTTTTTAACCTTCAATGATTGATTATAATTATGGGATTCCTTGTGAATGGAAAGTGCAATACAAATAAAATTCATTATTATTATTATTTTACAGGAACCATGTTTTGTCCTGATTATTCCTTTGTCCTCTTCCTTCCTCCTTTGTCCTATACTGTAGTCATTCAACCGATGCCCTTCGCTACCCAGAGAGACTTAACATTGAGTGAGCAAGCATATACTGTAGCTGCCCTTACGGTTTTGATATTATTTTTCCACTTTTGTTTTGTAGTCGAGTAAAATAATTATCAGGAGCAATTATTTATTATCGTTTAATTACGCTGCCCTCTTCCTGTCTGTGTGTCTTCCAATGTCTGACATATGCCAGATGCTCCATGCTGTTGCCTCACTGAGAGACCACAGGGGCTGCCTACAGATGGGAGCCCAGCGGAGAGGCCAGATGAGGGAAAGGGTGAAAGAAGGATAACATACTGTTGAGAGTGGGTGGCAAGGAGAAGAACTGATTAAAGGACTGGGGACAGCATTAGAGGGTGTGTGTGTGTGAGAGAGAGAGAGAGAGAGAGAGAGAGAGAGAGAGAGAGAGAGAGAGAGAGAGAGAGAGAGAGAGAGAAAACCTTGTATGTCCAAAACTGTTAATCTCAACAAAAAAGAAAATAAATGTAGGCCTACTATGTTTTTGAATGCTGTTCTCTCATGTATTGTGTCAGTTTTGTTATAATTAGTGTTCATTAGTGTTCGGATAGAAAATATAGCATCTCTGCTAAATCCAGTGTATTTACGCTACATTTGTAGTAATGTTCATTAATATACCAAATAAACCAATAATGTAAAGTATAAGTAAAGTAAGTAAAGAAATTGCGGAAATGGAAATTGCGGAAATGGTAATTGCGGAAATTGCTCTTCACTTATAGCTATCTATTTAGCTATCTATTTAGCTATCTATGTTTACATTCTTGTCATTTGTTTAAATTATTTTCACAGAAATAGACCCAAGGACCCAGAACGGCCTCTTCTTTAATGACCGATAAATTCAGACACATACGGTACGGTAGTGGATATCAGAAGAGGGGAAAACTCATCATTGCAAAGCATTTATCTCTGCAGGATTTTGAAGTGAGTGTGCCCGCCTGCGATTGTTGCTGACAGTTACTTAGATTCTGCAAAGTGTCACACTCCATAGAGTCGAATTTCAATTTCCAAACAGGGTTTAAAGTGATTCAGTGATAGTTCTCAGTAGAGCTCTGCATTAATACGTGTATATTCCTCACTCACTGCCATGGCTGCCTGCAAGGCTTGGCAAATACATAATCATCATCCGTTGTGGTTACCTGTGGTCGGTCCAGGGATTGTGATCGTTGTGTACTGAAGTGTAGTGTGCCGTTTCTGTTCCTCAGCACAGTAACAAAGGGAAGGGATTACACTCGCCATCTTCCCTATAGAGGTTATACGGCAGCTGACCAATTAGCAACCAACTCAAGAGATTAAACCTTGGACAGGTGAGCTGAGTTGAGTTTAAGATTCCCTATTTCAGAGTGATACCATAGTGGCTGCTGTTTTACCCGAGTCCTGTTCTGAACTATCTGGTATCTGAATGATTTTTTTTTCCAACTATAGATAATACATCTGATTAATATAATTATGTGGTATACAGCACATCAGTCATGTTACAGACAATCCTGAGGTTGTCATGTTCTCTGTTCTGGTCCCTCTGATGTTACAAGACACACATCATGCACGTACACGAGATACACAATATTGAAATGATAGACCGATATCCGATCTCCGATTATTTGCACGGTCATATCGGCCAATACGGTTTCCGATATATTACATTATTATATTTATATTGAACTAATCATTGAATAAAAAAATAATAACTAGATAAAGTGCCCCTCGGGGCACAGATCACCACCAGGGCAGATCAGGTTGTGGCCTCCTGGTGGTGCTATAATAGGCCAATGTGAAAAGGTCCCATTTCTTCTTATGCCTTGGATGGCAATTGGATGATTTGAGGCATTTAGTTCCAAAAATGGGTTTTGCAAATTGCACGCTGTGTTCATGATTTGAGGCTTTTTGTTCAAAATGGGCCAATCCTGCAAACTTTGAAAGCCAATGTTAGCCAATTCGGATGGAATATGAAATATCGGACAAATCCGTCTTGAACACATGACTATAGAGATAGTGTGTAACAATTTGCGGGATTTTCGGACAGAATCTGGAGGAGTAATAAAGAAAAATGTTTTTCAAAAGTCGGCCTCCTGGTGGCGCTATAACAGGCCGTTCTGGAGAATTTGGGGCGGAGGTTCATCTTGCATCGACCGGGTTAACGGTGCCAGGGGTTTGCTGTACACAGCTGGACGGACGGACACACACACACACACACGGACGGACGTGCAAAACATACTCACTCCCCATGCCTTCGGCCTGGTGGGGACAATAAATTGCTGGTGAAAGTAGATGGTAAGCAAGCCCCCCAAACAGCTGACGCTCTTAAAGAGACAGAGACAGGCAGACTGCTCTTGCTATGAGAGTACAAAGCCACTGATGGTCACATTATTATTGCAACATCAATATTGGTGAAAATAATCAGATTATTTCGTGACCAATTCGATACCGATATGGCATTTTTATGGCACACACACACACACACACACACACACACACACACCTCTGCCATCACCACGAACAACAACAAAACTACAGCAGCACAAAATAAATCACAGTATGACAAATGCAAAAGAACATTTTTACTGAAAATTGTTATAGTGGTAATAAAGCCATACCAGTAGGAGCATCTACAAAGTATGTAGATCCTATTCAGGACAATCATACTGTAAGGGAACATGAGCAGTTCATCTGAATAAGTATTCATTCATGTTTAATTCATAAGCTGAATAAGATTTCATTCAGACACAACCTGGACACAACATTTACATTTCATAATTGATGTTGATACAAGGCCAGGACATTGTAAACCACATCTGCAATGCTTATGCTTAATGTATTTTCCACACAAATACATTCAGGAAAGGGTCATTTAGCGGAAATGACAAAACTTAGATGAAGTAGCTCACAAACAGAATCTGCAAAAAAGCAAGTTCTCCATTAAGAGTCTTTGATCACATTCCCAAGAGTCTATTTATTTAAGCACACAAGGATTGGACTCAAACTCGAACCATTCTCCCGAGGACTACGCCACAGTCTCTTTCTTTGCAGTAGGTTTGGGTTGACAGAAGATACACACCGATGCTGCCCTGCTGGCAGGTCGCGACCTTTTCCTTGTGGTTTTGTGACACTGCAGGGAGATACCCAAGTCCTCCATGATGGTGCTAAAAGACACACACTACCAAAGAGAATAACAATGAAGGCATGCTGCTTAACCACTACTAATACAACTGTCCATTGAGTCCCTGCACTGGCCTTGAACCTCAAGGCCACAAAGGCTTTTTTTATTATTTATTATTCTTATATTAATATTTTATTTGAATGTATTACAGTCCAGTAATATATGTATTATTTTGTTGATGTATATTGTACTGCTGCTGTTAGCACAGCCACAGACTTGTGGAACCTCTTGATTCTTTACTGGTGCCATGAATGTTGAGCCATAGCGACACTTTGGCCTGGGTGAGTTTTAAAAGGATTAAATCCCTTTCAATACAGGATTATAAAATATTTAAAGCGCAGGAGCTAATATGCTCCAGACCTACATTAAGGTCAGTTAACATATTTCTGCTATAAAACGTAACAGTGGCTTCGAAGAGCTCTTCTGCTGCTTGATGCCAGGGGACGTCTGTGCACTTTACTGGTCTTGGCACTTGGCAGACACCATGAATGCAAATAAGGTGTTGAAATTTAAATCATGCATGTTCATGTAAAATAGTTGTATACTGTGTCTTGTGCTTTCAAATCCAATTACACAGACAGGAGACAATGGAAAATATCTGCAGCCCAATGTCCAAAATGAATGCCAAATATGATGAAGTCATACATTACTTACGATAAATTTGATTTACCAGAATAATGCATAGTTTTACAATTTTCATTTACAATTTTCAATTTAGGCATTTGGAGATGCTCTTAATGTAGAGCGATTTACAGTAAGCAAGGTATTCGATTCACATCACCATGTTTGTTTAATATTTTACCTTTCTGGAGGGAATTACACAAAGTGAAAAAAGAAACGTATGTCAACATTTATTAGATTATCGCAATTGCAAAATTGTAAAAATTGTAAATGGATTAAAAAAATTGGTTGATCCAAAGAGAACAGGCATTACTTTGGCACCAGACCAATAGAAATGCACATAGTTATCCATAGCACAAATTATTATTGTCATCCGATCCGATCCGAAGTCCAGAAGCCTAAATACTTCATTGACCGGGGTCCCACACCTCTATAACAAGTGGGGGAAAAAATCCCAATAGAAGGGCAGGCAGACCACGGTTGTTAGTTATATTGTATTAACATACTCTACCATACAGATTGGTCTAAAATTATGTTTTGTTCACAAAAAACGTTATGGATTGCGGCTTTAAATATTCAAAGACACAAAACAATGTTGGATTGCTCATTGATGGACTGGGCAGAAACTATCGTTTTGTGTTACAATATGCTAATAGTGTACCACATCTATGAAATTATTATTATTCTCGCAATAGTACTAATGCAAGATAGGTGCAGAGTAAAAGCATGAAGGGGGGCTTTCACAATGGCTACCACTTAAGATGTGTTTCATTGCCTGATGACAAGTTCAAGCCATGGGGCGGCCACTGAAGACCCTGAGAGTCTGTATCGCTCACTGACTCCATCCATCATGTTGTCTGTTAACGTTGCCTTTGCCCAGTGCTGCCAAAAAGGGGTGAAAAATTATCGAGATTCCAAGGCCCTTGTGTTGACAGGGGGACAGAAGATTAGGATGCTTTTATTTCATAAACATTGGGTGTTCAATCAATGTGACATGCCATTGATCCCGGAATTCCAGCAACTCTGGAGTTTAAAAAAATGTGATCAAGGTAGATAAAAGTTTGACAAAAGTTCTAAATCTTTCTAAATCTGCAAGCTTAGCTTGTACAGTAGATGTTTGATTTTCCTTTCTCGCTGTTCATTCTATGACAAGGTACAGTATATAGGGGCCAAGTGGTTAAGTCTTTGCCAGGCATCAAGTAAAGTGCACAGCGCCATGCAAAATAAGTGAATGGATGAAAGAGTTGTCTGTTATGAAGCATGACAGTTTTCAATCTAGAGTGATTTGCAAATGTATGGATTCATAAACTGAGAAAGTTGCAGTTCACAATGAGCACCATTCAAATGAAAAATGTTTGACCCATGAGAAGAAGTACATGAAAAGAACATTTTAATCCTGTCCAAAGATTTAGCCAAATATTAAATCAATGACTTTGTAATTAAAATTGAGCGTTTGAATGTAAAACAGGCTTTCAAAGACGGTCTGAAGACTCCCAATCTGGTGTAACAGATTACAAGAAAAGTAATCTGCAAAGTGATTGAATGCAGCCACATAACAGGTCAGATTATGACAGGATACAGATGAAATAAAAAGGAGTTTATCCACGTTCAACCTGTCAGATCTATAAGCTCACAACCCACCGTGATGTGAGCTTGTAGGTCGGCTGTTACTGCACAAAGGAATGTATATAGGCCTAGGGCTGAAGGGGTTAAGGTGATACGTATTTGGGATTGGCTCAAGGGAAATGCCGCTGCGGATGTATTTTTACTTGTAACAGCAGGGGTGAAGAAAGGAGAGAGAGGAAGGGTGAGAGAGATCTGGTTACAGGTGTTGGTCTTACAAACCTATATTCTAGCATGTCTGCCTGTGTATGTTGCCATGGCTACTCTATGTCGTCAAGTAGCCTGCCATTCTCCAGATCAGTGGATAAGGAGGTGCCTGAGGAGGATGTGGAGCCATGACGCCGGAACTGACGGGACTGCACCCCGTAAAAGAAACAAAAGGCCTGAAGCCAGCATGCACAACACAAACATCAAGACAACAGAGGGGGGGGGGAGAACAATGCACGTCAAATCAGATATATGTAAGCAAAGCCACGTGCCACGAGCCACACTCAATCTCTAAACGACTATCAATACACTAGCACTAACACAAATATCCACCCAGCTAGATAACCACAAAGAAGAAGTTATTGAACAGCAGGCAATCATAAAAAATGTCAGGTGTGTGCATGCAGGCATGATGCAATGATGAGCATGACATACAATTATTTGGTGTCACCTTGTGAATGATCAAATACTAAAGCGTAATTAATTTTTGGTAGAAAGAAAATATGGAAAGAAGAAGCATATTGATGAGGAAATGCATCAGATATCTGTCATATTGAATGTCAAATATCTTGACTGTTATAGTAGTTTATTATCTTTTTATTGTGTTGAATAAAGGTTAATAAAGGATTGAAGGATAATAAAGATATCTCAAAATGAACCCCATCCTGTTTTAAAACAACCACACTGTGATACAGAAGCCTTGTCGTAGTCACAAACCTAATGAAACCCAACGCAGTTAGTGTGCCCCGTCTCCACAGCTTAATCACATCGTCTTCCTCTGACGTTTCATCATAAAAAGCGAGTGTGTACTGTACACATGCAGGTGTATGCTTGCGCAATCAAACCACTTACAGTACGTCTTCTGGGGGGTGGGGGGTAAAAACCTGCTACTCAGTAGTAGACCCTCAGTCTCACTCACCTCCTCAATGTCAGCATTCCTACGAGCCTTGTAGATGAACTCCCCGATGGCCACGAAGACCGAAAAAACCAAGCCAGCTGCGAGGACGATGAATATGCCGCCGATGTTCTCAACGCCCAGGGCGCTGGCCTCCTTGTTGTCCTCCTCCGGACAGCCGTTCCCCCTCCACCATTTCTCTTTCATCATGTGCAGCTTTCCCTCCTCCTGCAGCTGAAGGATGGCAATGGTTATCTTATCCCTGTATGGGGAACCTGAGGAGAGGTGGAAATTAAATAGTGTCATTTGGTGCTTGACAAGATGAGTTAACCACATGAACCCTCGCATCCCTATTCTGGGCATGTCATAATAGGTGAAATGATGTGAACATTTGGTGAATGAACATAGCTGACAAAAGGAAGTGACCAAGTAGGCCTATAGACCCCTGGGGGACCCCATCAAATTGTGTTTAAGGGTGTGAGCACCGTGATGAAGGTTCATGCTGAAACACCTATGTAGGTTTTTAAAACTTTACGTAGATGTCAGCCTAAAGGTTTTAAAAACTTTAGTGCCTTGAACTATAAGAATTGACTCCAACGAGCAAACTTATAAGGATCCATCTGAGATCTAGCTGTACTTGTTCACTCAATTGTTTCTTATCCAGTAATGTATTTGTGTTTATATTGTATGTTATGTTTACTGTAATTACTAATCAGTGAGTTATTGGAAAAGAGAGCTTGCTCTCAAATTACTTCCCTGAATAAATAAAGGTTAAAGAAGAAAGAAAAGGAAAGCACAGTTTCATAGGACATGCATTGCACACACAATGATTATAAGGATTGGATGAACAATAACAAATTATCTGATCATCTCCACAGGCCAGCAAGAACGATGGTGACTGAGTACCTCATGCTTAATTTATGCACAAAGTAAAACAGTTGCAAGTTAACACAAGCTTGTAGATTGGCTATTCCAGGATCAGCATTAGCTGAGACACAAATTGAGACACAAAGTGAATGTGTAACTTTTGTAATGAGGCAGTCGATCTGTCTGGTTGGGTATACAGCATGTACCACTCTGTCTGCAAAGACTCAATACCCTATTATCGTCAAATCATAGCACAAGTCCAAAAAAACATAATAAAGCATGGGATTGCTAACACAACATCTGACGTATATGGTAGAAGGTCAAAGCTTGTCTCAAACCATTGCATCAAAGGACCACTTCACCACTTTTCAACCCATCTTCATATCCTCACTAATGATCATGATGAAAGAGCACAATTTTTTTCTACTCAGTCTGTGTCTCATAGGAGGGCTGTGGGCAGTTCAGCAACAGTGACATCATCGATGGAGAATCCAAGCTAATAGAAACTGCAGGCTTTCTATTCCTGAAAAGTTGCAATGCGAAAATGGAAGCCATCGTTCTCGAGAAAATAAAAATCTCTTATTTGTCATCTTGTTTAAAAAAACAATGATGTCACTGGTGGACTGGTTTCTGAACTGCCCACAGCCCTCCTATGACACACAGACAAAGTAGAAAACAATTATGCTATTTTATCATGAACATTAGTGAGGACCAATTATACAAGATTGGTTGAAAAGTGGTGAAGTGGTCCTTTACGTTTCCCAGACAACTTAAGATAATAATGAAAGCTGATGTCAAAGTTCATTAATTGTGCAGCCCAACTATGCACACCTCTAGGTTGCCCATGCTTGTAGAGCACATGTACACATGTCTACATGTTCTCAGCTCTCCTCACCTATGGGGGTTCCCACCCCGTAGCCCTTGGAGTCAATGAGGCCTCCTATCTGTGTGAGGTTACAGTTCCTCTGGCTGATGTACTCTATGCTAGTGGACTCCATCAGCATGGCGTAGTCCGTGGTCAGGACGCGTGTTATGCCTTCTCGGTTGTTCTTCACCAGGGCTGTGGTCCTGCTGCTCATGAATGCCCACATCTTTTCATAGGTGGAGATCTTTGATTTCTGGTGGAGAGACACAAGAGAGGCAAAGCATAATTTTCTCTCTGGTGACTTGCGTGTATTGCAGCTGCCGGGCCACCAGAGCGCTTGGTGGAGGGGGCGGCTAACGCCATTGGCTATGGTGATGCAGACATGGATACGTTTAGAAAGTCCCACATCTGAGACCATATAGGTGTGACGGCAAGGTCACTATCCATCTCAATCCTTCTTACTCAGACGCCCATGAGTCTCTGTCTCTAGACACTAGTGCACAGTTCTCTCAATGCCAATTACTGTAGCACTCTACAACTCTCTCTCTCTCTCTCTGAGCATGCCAACTGGTGCAGTCAAGTGTTTGATAAGGGAGCCCAGTAGGTTTGGTAGAAGTGGTGGTAGCTCAGATGCAAGATTTCAATCTGAAGACAACAGTGATGAAAAGCAAACAAACTTAAAATAGCATGTTGCCAAGTCGCTTTTCACACAGATGAACAGGCTGGATTGTGAACTCAAATGTGCCACAGAGAGGCATCCCTGTGATTTGGTAGGGAATTAGTGCTGGGCAAAAAAAGGAAAATGTGGAGGGTGGATACACAAATAAATAGTTTATCGTTGACTTTCTGATCTCTGATCCCCTTGCAATTCAGTTCATTCTTCAGCTCTGTGTGCAACAGTTCCGTCAGATCCAGGTTTTCGTTGGTATTGCGGGGGATCTTGTGCTTCATGACTTTTCATAAAAAAAACTAAAATAGATATAGGGGGGGGGGGGGGGGGAGAGTCTGTGAAAAACTTGAATATTATTTTAAAAATATTTAAGTCATGCATGTAAAACCAATCTTTATTCAGTTGAGTGAAACAAAACAAGCGTTCCCACTCCCTCTAGCCCATCCAGTCGAGCACTATTCTAACACTAACTGCCTCAGAGCATTCCGACGGAACACTCTCAGGTGGGTGTCAGCATGCTTATTTGTTGGTTGTTGTTTTTTGACATGCTTCCTGGTTTAGTCACCCTTATGAAGTCTGTGTGCCAGTAGCAGCACAATGTTTTATTCCTCCATGCAAAGGTTAGCTTTTACATTTTTCCACAAGTGTGCACTTTGGAAAATGTAAACATAAATATGTTGTATATTGCCCAGCCCTGTAGTGAATTTTGAGTCTAATTTGCATTCAGAAAAACTCAAACTGCTGTTTAATTATACAAGCGTATAACAGAGAACTCGCACACATAGCAGAATGGTCTGAGGTTGAGTTCCTGGCTCAGAGATATCTCCTGTCCTTGACAAGTCTTGCTCAAGTCTTTGCAGGTTGTGAGTAATGTAATAGTGATGGAGCGTGAGCAGCTACTTCTGTAAGTCCCTTTGATTTGAAAGAGGCTTTACAATATGCATAAGACAAGCCTGTTATAGATACACCTCAAGGTCTCTTGGAGACAATTTAATTAAAACACGTCCTTAAGGGCCCATATTGGACATCTGGCTAATACAGTATGTTGAAACATTTTCCCAAACGAGCACTAAAATAAAATAAATTGTCGGTGTCCCTCAAAAGCATGTGATTTTGTGATTTTTAATGTCTTTGTACTGTATTAAACAGAACACTTTCCATTAAATGTCCCATACAATTTTTACCCATTAATGAAAAGTGAAAGGCTATGTAATATTTGATCACGATATACTTAGCTTTTTTTTCCCTATCATTTTTATCCCTCGATTTTGCAACCCATTTTTTCACCCAGTGTCAATTATCTAATGTAGTCCTGGGCGCTACACTTCCTCTGCTCCCTTCTATGCATGAGGAGTCCAAGCTGATCTTTTCACCTGACAGGGGGGACATGAAGGAACACGTTATTCCGACCAGTTCCTTTCCCCTCCATCAGGCACCCCGGCTGATTGAGGGGTAGGCAGTTTATCACGATAATTATACTTGATCACAAGATACTACAGTAGATGAAAGCAGGGGAGCTACCTTGAAGAAGGTCATAGTGGAGCCATCCTTCACGGAACCATATTCGATCCTGGTCTGCTTGGCCAGGTCGTCGGCCGAGTCGATGGGAGCGTCCATGCGCTCCACGGTCAGGAAGGCGGCCAGGTTGGCCGTGTAGGAAGAGATGACGATTAGTGTGAAGAACCACCAGACCCCACCAAGTATGCGTGTGGACAGAGCCTTAGGCATTAGCTCCGAGCCTGGACAGAGTGGCGGGCACACCATGTTATATCCACACTGAGACTGAGACCTGGAAAACTACAAGAAATACAGGAATGGTGACAAGAGCTAGATGAAGATGGGTGGATGGTGCCGCCACAATGCAATGTTGTGTAGCTACCTACCTGGCTATATATAAATATTGTCAGTCATCATCTGTCTGTGCTCTGTGATCAAGAAAGCTGAAGTAGTGATTCCATGCGTGAATTCATGTACATACATGAAGACATTCATGTAGTTGGTGCAAATTCTCTACTAGTGCAACAAAAATCTATAGATCAAGAATTGTGATGTAATGCAAGCATGGGTGCATTTATTAGTTTGTAATGATAATAATTAAAAGATGTGAAGGTGTGTGGGGGTCCCTGGGGAACTTCCAGACCCACAGGAATAAGCCCAGGGTGCTGGACCGGTTCCGACAAGATGCCCGTGCCGGAAACGGTTGAGAAATGAGTGTTACCGTGTGGGGATCCCTCGGGGGTCCCTGGGGGGTCCCCGGAACATCCAGACCCCCAGGAAGGCGCACAGGGGGCCGGCCCGGTTCCGGCGAGCCACCCTTCGTCCGAAACGGTCGAGAAATGACAGACTTCTGGGAACTCAGATTACCGTGTGGCTGTACTGTACTGTACTGACACACCCGAAATCATACAGTTTGTGTGTGTGTGTGTGTGTGTGTGTGTGTGTGTGTGTGTGTGTGTGTGTGTGTGTGTGTGTGTGTGTGTGTGTGTGTGTGTGTGTGTGTGTGTGTGTGTGTGTGGCTGCGCAACAGCAACACTTTGGTTGGCTTTTGGTTGGTGAAAACCAACCAAGCGTTATTTTCGTGCTCTTTTAAAGAATGCAATAGGTTCTTTGGATTCCATACTGTACCTATACTACCCTCTGTGTTTGTCTCCATCTCTGTGCAGAGGTGATTTTGAACTAGAGAGGTCTGTCTGAGTGAGAATGGTGCAGCTAGAATGGTAATGAGCGAAGTATCTCAGTCAGTAGTAGAGCAAGAGTAAGAGCGAGTGAGCATGCGTGTGTGTGTGTGTGTGTGTGTGTGTGTGTGTGTGTGTGTCTGGGAGGGCACGCGCGTGTATGCATGTGGTGTGTTTGTTAAAAAAAACATTGTGTGAGTCAGGCACTTCAGCTCAAATAGTTCATCTTAATAGCATAGATTCACACCGCTGCACCTCTCTTCTCAATGAGATGTTCCACCCAGATCCTCCCTGGATGATAAATTGCACATCTCTTTTTATATTTATTTTCTCTGTACTCCTTTGTGTGACTGTCCACAATGATGAGAGGGAATGGCAATGCAAATGCATGCAATGCATGTTTGATTTGAACATGACATAGCTATTTCCCATTCTTCAAACAGACACAAATGAGGATACACAGAGAAACAAGAATACAGATGGCACAGGAAAACAGTGGGAACACCACATGCCTGTTAAGTCAATGGTAAAATTGCAAAACACACACAGTGAGAATCCTTTTTCCTTGTCTTCTCTGGGACAGAGATACGTTTGAAACATGAAAGTATAATGAAAAGGATACGTACCACACGTAACTACATTTAGGGTTACCGTTTCTGGAACATTTGTACCCACTTTTTCTTTTTTGGGCTAGGAGACAAATGCTTCATGCTGAATTCATCCTTCATCGCACAACAATGTTGCTTGACAAATATTATATATTAACTGAAACAAATGTTGATGCACATAATTAGTTTTTGGCTACCATCGTTTTGGCGAGCATAATGTTTTGGCTAGCATTGTATCTTATTTTGGCAAGCATGTTTTTGTCCTGCACAGTTTTGTCTCTGCACCAGGTGTTTGTTGGGAGACGAAGATGGGACATGGAGGCTGACATCAAGACCCTGAAGATGACCTGGAGCCAGCTGGATAGAACAGCCCAAGAGATTGCTTGTTGACAGCCTATGCCCCACAAGGTGTAGTAGGCGTAATGGCCCCTACACACTGTAGGAGTTTTAAAGTTGTCGGCGAGCGCCAAAAATGGTCCCCGACAGCATAATCAGAGCAAATATCGTGCAGTGTGTACGAGCCATAAGTATTGTTTTTTTGTTGTGCGGCAAAGCATGAATTGGACTTAACTGTGCTTTTAGTTGTAAAGGTTGGTAGGCTAGGTTGGTATAGCTGCCATGTATCCAAAGCGGTTACCGTCGGACATGGCATCCCACAGAACGCTCAAGGCCACTCTACTCATAAATGCACAGAGAGCTAGGTGTGCATGCACATTTCCATACATACACATACTGTATCAGACACAGACATGCACAAGCTATAGACATACAGTACTACACACCCACCCACGCACGCGCACACACACATGCACGCCAGTGCACACAAACCAGGCATACACCCAGCCCATACATAAAGGCTACCATAAAACCTGTTAGAGCCTGTTAAGATAAATCAAGAGGTGGTGAGAAAGACGATAAAGACACAGACGGAAATATGTGCAATTCAAGAATGGGCAGCTGGCTGTAGTCAAAACACATGCTGTTGGTAGGGAGCTAACAAACCATATTTATCTTAACAAAGTAGTCTGTTTATTATTAATAATGTATTATTATTATTATTATTATTATTAATAATAATAATACATTATTAATAATAAACAAAGTTTATGATGTACACTTAGATAGGGTGTTTATAGAAAATGGGGGCTGAATATTGATGACACAAGGCTCTCTCCAGGTTTTAGAGTATGGGTAATGCCTACTGCTGTGCAGAGAGTTCAATACATGGTCCCCTACAGTAGGGGCCCAGTGGCCTTTGCAGCCTGTGGGATGAGTGGCCCATGACCTGTGACCTATATACCTTGTTGCATGAGAGCTCCAACGCCAAACCAGAAACTATTGAGTAAGGTGAAATTGTTCTGTACGAGAGTTGAAGACGGGTTGCACGGGTGTGGGTTATACCACTCGTATGGAGTGAACCTGAAGGAAGACAAAAACAATGACAGAAGAAAAGGAGAGAGAGAGAAAGGGAGAGACAGAGAGAAAAGAAGACTGGGGTGAGTACAATGCCTGGATGAATGAAAATGACAATACATGGTGCACTGCTTTGCTAATCTTCAGAAAGGGGACTTAATGCATATACCGGTACATACATAGAGAGAGAGAGAGGTTGGGCAGGAGCTGGATTTAGCCATGTTTCAACCATTTCAAATTAATCAAGTCCTGAGCTCCTCGTGGAGCACTGTTCTATGTATGTCTACATGCTATTCCCCCTTCAGCTAACTCCTGACAGAAAGCCACTTCGTACACAGACCCCTACCTGAGATAACCACCAACATCAAAACCAACTGGCACCGTAAACAATCAAAGCCAACTGGCACCGTAGACAGCGATTTTCTTTTGTTCCCATATGATTATAATCAGGATGCATCAGAATGCAATATACAGGGAGGGACAAGGTTCAGCTATTCTCTGCCTGTTACTGTTCAGGTGACAGGGACCTGCCAGTTGTTCTCTATTTAGTCAGTGATTCATGTCAGATAATTCTCATTCACATGCTGCGTTTGACTTGGCCACTCGGATTTATGTTGTTTTGTGATTCTCTGTACTGGTACTTCTACCAACACTGAATACAAATACAAAGGCCTGATTGAGAGACCCCCCCCCCCACTCGTTCGCCCCACCGACATCAAATTTGACACATGCGTTCCACACCGCCGCCGGGAGTGCAGTGCCCGGTCTCAAGTCCGTCGGATAGCCAGTTGTCCGGAACCAGCACAAAAGCCTCTGCCCGGGCTCCGGACAGGGCTTTGATGAGGTCAGTGTTGTGATCTTCATATATGGAGATAAATGAGGTCAGGCACTGTTCTATTAGGTTTAATGTGATATTTGCAGAATATGAAACTATGAGATAAAGTACATCATCAGAATTGCACAATATTTCCTCACGGGCGGAAATGGGCTTCCATACTATTGTCCTGGTGACAAGGCTGACCAGAAGCACAATTTCATATCCCATAACCCTCGACTGCCATCCTTCACATCACACACAGTCTTTCATCTGTACAGATGCCCCCCACCATTAATCCATCCTATATCCTCTTACCTGGCAATGACAAACAGCACACAGCTGACCCCAGTGCAGGCCAGGAGCACATACATCCAGATGTCAGGAGACAGGGGATTAAGGAAGGAGAAGACGCCCGGATTAGTGCCGTTGGGTTTACGGTACAAGATACTGATGCCGAGGGTCATAAAGGGCTTGGAGAAGTCGATCGATTTCTCCCTGACGTAGGTGATGGTCAAAGGAGCCACGGCGAGGTCTGCGATCTGGAGGGAGAGAGTGAGGGGAGGTATAGGAATCATGTAGGAATCACCATCCTGAGTTTGGTTCTTTTCTGTGCTTTGTTGTGGGTTGTTGGTGCAGAGCTATGGGGTGCAGCACAACTTTAGGCAATCATCCCGACTGCTACTGAGCCTTTAAGACGTGCCAACACTTTTTGTCTTTTCACGTCTTACACAGTGAGACCGGGCACTGTCGGAATGCTCCCTGAAAAATAAGACTGTTTGGGATTATCTGCCATTGTTTATTTTAGTTTCTGTCATCCAACCTACACAAATTAACCTTTAGTCACATTTTATTTACTTCCAGTAGCTATGTCTTTTCTCTTTTTCCTCAGACAATATTTTGGTGCGAGTTCAAATTCAGTCCCAGGTCTATGAAAACCTATAGTCTCTGAGGCCTCTTTTAGACGGCGACCATCTCCATATAACACGTCAAAGTCCCGTGGACCATTTACATGAGAACGCACACTTGAATGAACACTCTACAAAGTGCATGCATATATATGCCAGGTCGCTAGGTGGCGCGTGTCCTTGTGGGGTCCGTGTGACGCAGCGCTTATATAAACCATAGACATAAGTCACGCATGCGCAGAACTACTTCCGTTCTTCTTCTACACAGAAAGTAAACAAACGTCGCGTCCTCATCACACCTCCAGCAAACCGGACTATCCGACATGGTTGTTGTTGTTCGTTTCCCCTAGCAACTGACGCATGCCTATGACACCATGTAAAAACGTAGGACACGGGGCGAGCCGACCAGAGCTGACGTAAGCCATGATGTCACAAGTTTTGCGGATCCACCGTTTTGCCTGTTTATATGGAGACCATAGGAAACGGCGTTCTAAAAGATTTCCACTCTGGGAGGTGGTTTCACTTCGTTGCGTTTTCACCTCCTGTGAACACGGTTCTCGTCTAAATGACAGCAGCAAACGATACTTTATTTTGCCGTTTTTTATGAACACCATCCTCGTGTAAAGAGCACCTAAGTCAGTCTATTCGTCTCGTCTGTTATCTTTTGAATTACTCGATAATGAAAAGCTAGTCAAAGTTGGCCCCACATTCTAAGACACATTCTCCCTATATTCTCCTTGGTGCTGCCAACTGTAGTATATACTGTAGATTGTAGAATCAACATTAAACATACAGTAAGAGAACCACCCCACACACATCAGAAATCAAGAATGTGTGTTTAATAGAGAAAAAAAAGGGGGAAAAAACCCCTGTGTCGTATGTTGTGTCCATGTGCTATAAGTTCATGTATTGTATGTCTTTTTCTGTTTAATAAAAATATTGAAACACAGAAATCAAGAATATGTGCGACTGCTTTTTCTATTTCACCAAAAGTCATGTGCTGTTGCAGTACAGTATGTACAGTTTCATGTCTAGAGCAGCAATACTTATGTTGACTTGCTGCTGTTAGAACAAGATACAATAAACTAAGCAAATCTTGACCACATTACCCAATGCCCCAAATTGCCTGATGAGTTTATCCTAATGAGAGCTGGGATGCTTATTTCTTTACTCCCAGTCATTTCAGAACACCTGTAGCTTTCAGAGAGAAATAGAGAAAAAGAGGTTAGTCTAGTCTAGATCGTTGACTTTCCACTCAGGTCCTGCATGGGGACCCAGACAATTGCTACCTTTCTATTCCATCAGGTAGGCAATTATATTTACTCAGTGTCCAAGGGGTTCCTGATAGCTGCTGTTAATAATAACAAACAGCACTGCTGTGTGTGTGGTGTGTGTGTGTGTGCGTGTGCGTGTGCGCGTGCGTGCGTGCGTGCGGGCAAAACATTGCTATGCGTTAGTAACTTATTCTGGTTCAACTCACATGGTCGATGAGCTCCCGTACCATTCCATTCCACTCTCCCTTGTCATTCTGTGCTCCATATTTTCCATCAGTCACCAGTTTGACCTTGTATGTGAATCCTAAGATGTTGGAGAGCTCTTTCAGCAGGTCCAGACAGTAGCCCTCGAAGCGCTCATTACCCTCCAGCTCCTTGTCTGACTTCCTATGCATCACATACGGGTTTTCCTGTATAGCACGGGAAATAAAACCAAAGGAAGACACAAACTAAGATTGTATTGTATTTTGGTACATTCATTTGCTATGTATCTTATTGCTTATTTTCCCATGTCTCTCATTTTCACACACATACTGCATTTACCCTCATTAGATGCAGAGGAGCTGCTTAGAATTCTCCCAGTAACGTTTTAAAGAGCTGTTATACTGTACTTCATTGGGTGAAAGTGTCACGCCGAAAATAGCAGATCCATTTAATTTTGTGTTGTGATTAACACATTTAAAACCATGGTAGATTTGAATAGATTGATTTACAACTTTGACTTATTTTCTGCAAAATTATGTTTAGCCAACATTGACTCAATTATTCAGGTGCGGACTCACCTGAATAAAGTAAAGTTTTAAAACAAAGGCAATTACCGGAAAATGGTCTATAGACTACAAAGCTGTGAATAGGCAATGATGCCGGTATGGTACTTAGGGCAAAAAATACCACGTTGTGCAATGTGTAAATCCCCAAATATAATAATTCTCTTCTTCCACTCTCCATATCTAGCTGGCTTCTTCACACACCCTTGAGCAGTGGCATTCAATTACTGTATGTGCCAAGATGTTGAATTGGATTCTGGTTTTTTATTCTACCGCATCAGGTGATTTAATTAAAAACCAGAGACAGCAGAACTAATTAGTGAAATCATGTGGTGTAGTGTTGGGTTGCCATGAAAACCTGAATACACTAAACACACAATTGAGCTACAACTGCTCGCCCTTTTATATCAGGGACCTCTAGTCCTGCTGGTTTTCTAATCTACCAGGAAGTTAATTACATTCACCTGGTGCAGTGCTCTTGTCATTCGTGCTGACTCCTGTCTCTGAAGGTCAGGTTTGGGAACAACTACTAGTGGAAACTAACAAAGTAAATTTACTCAAGTACTGTACTTACATTTTTATAATTCATACTTATATTCCACTACACTAATATTGCACTTTGTTTTTGCTCTGATGAACCCTATGAGCACTATATGACTATACTCATAAGCCTCTTCTGCCCATCTCACCAGTATGGTGGTGACAATCAGAGTCCTGTTGGCCAGAGAGTCTGTCACGTTGTTGTTGTTCTGGTCACGAGAATACTGTGTCAGGTTCAGTCCAGTGTACGAGTTCCACACAGCTATCTGGTGAAGGAAACAAAGATCAGAGATCAGTACATGTTTTTTGAAAGAGAAAAAGGCATCTATCTGATGCTCTCAATCAGAAGGATTGCGAAAAGTGAAGTGGTATCTCACAAACCCTGGTCCTCAAGAACAGTAAGCACTGCTGGCTTTAAATCCTACCAGGAAGTTTATTGAATTAGTGTGGCGATTCAGAGCTATGGAATCTGTATTTGTTTAAAAAAAAAAATCACACTAGGAAGCTGAAAACGGAACAATCGCTGCAGTACGATCCACAGGGTAAATCCACAGAGAAGGAAGGATGAAGGAATATAAATTTTAAAGAACCATGGTAGCATTTCTTTGAAGATTTGGCTCACTCCAAAGACTGCGCATCAATCACTGTAACAGGCTGTTCTGTTCCCTAACATTTCATTGTTATGGTTTTGAGTGAAGTTTCTCATAACTCTCTTTGCAGTGTATTCTAGACAAAATATTGTTGCTGCTCTATGCATTATTAATCAATTAATTGAATGCATTCTAAGTTATGAAACCCATTGTCTGTACAAGTACAACCTAATTATTTAACAGAAATATGGATTGGTCCTTTTACTTTAAGACAGAATTACTTCTTGTCAGTTTATGTATTGCTGTGTAATCCGGAACAGGACCTTGCTTTCAGTGAGACATAATCTACATTGTAATAGTTTGATGACTATCTGAAAACTGGAACCTTTCTGATCATATTATTGTCTCCACCACCATTTATTCCCCAAAGATCATGTTTTTTGCAACAAACATTTAAATGTTTTGGATGAAAATGTTAAAAAAAATGTCTGTTGATTAAGCCACCCTCGACATGTGATTAATAATTGGGGTGGATTGGACATTCCGTTCGTGATTTGTGTCATTGTTTGTAAAAATAGGCCCCTCCCATTCGTAATTATGAATCTCCTCAGACTCCTCTCCAAGTTTTAGACAGTTTTAGCGCTTAGACAAACACAGACAGACAGGTGCATTCTGACCCTTTCAAATCCCCTCATTGATTAACAACCACAGCAGTGAAGGCCCAGCAGACAGTTTTACAGTAAGACCATTAGCAGCACATTAAAGATCATCATGAATAGCATTAAAGTACACAGTAAAAGTGTAAATGTGATTTACACTACTACTCAGGCTTTGATGGGACCCTGACGAAGGCTGATTGCCGAAACGTGTTGGTCCTCCCTTTTGTGTAATGTTCTTTAATTGCCATGCCTTGAAGCTTACAATAAACGCTTTTTTCACTTCACTGGAAAGAGTGCCTTGGATCTTTATTTCCATGATTATACCTCGCCAACGAGCACCTGTATTCAGTTCAAGGACCACGACCAGAGCTCCCTTCCTCTATTCAACTACTCAGGCTTCCTTTACTGTGGTTGAAGAGCTTTCTAGACTAGAGCATCCTTGTCACAGGAGTAGATCGGAAGGACCAAATGCAGAAACGTGGACCCTGGAAGCAGAATCTCCTTACTGAAAAGCTCCAAACGAGTCCCCTGAGAAACATTTGTTATATGCTTGGACTTCATGGTTCACTAACACCCCCATGTCACTAAAAACAAAACTTCACACCTCTCAAAACAAACTAACTGCTACTAAACGTCCAACCCAGAAACCCAGGAAGATAGAATACAGCAAGTTGCTGTGTATTCTAATCTATCTTCCACCTGTCTAAGTACTCGAGTCTAGAGTGAGAGATGCCCATCGGCATAACACCAGAGGGAGCTCCTCTGACCTGGTTCCAGTTGTTCCCCCTAGATTCGTCTCAAACAAAATGCATTGTAATTTGCTGCCACCACAATGTGGAATACCCTCAGCCATTAAAGATCTCCATTCCCTATCCACACACTTAAAATTAACCTAACAACCTGGTTGTGCACAGAGTAGAATTATATCCCCTGCTGTCAGCTTGAGCGTTGAGCTCAGCAAGCTCAATGGAAGGTATTGCTACGTATATCCACAGAACCTACTTAACCACTTCTTAAACCCTATATACTGTACTGTACTGTACAGGAGTCCATCCTCAGTCCCGTTGTTTTTTCCCCTCTATACACCAAATCTACTGCTATTTTCACAGAATGTTCACTTATTTTCGTCAAATGTGCATTTGGTACTTTTGAAAGTTTTTAAATGTTTGAGACATTCTGAACATGACATGCCCAAAATAGGGACGGCAACTTTAAAGTGTTTTATTTTCAGAGGAGGACTACGAGTGATTTCCCAATAAAAGACATAGTATGATTCACAGCTCTGAAGCTTCTTATCTAATTCAATTCACCCAAAGTCAGTCAGAAATAAAATGTGCTTACGTACAGTACACACCAGATAAAAGTTATCCATATCTTCTGCCCCGTTTACTGGTACATATCTAAAGGGCCAGCCCTATACCACACCATAAATCAGCCCCATTTCTTGCAACTGCAGATAAGAGAACAAGGGACTGAGGAAAGTTAACATTGAGTTACATTCTTTTGTTGTTTTGTAATAATATATAGAAAAGCGGTAAAAATAAATATACTCTGTTAAAGTTCCTCCATGTACTGAAACATCTAATGCATTTGCCTTTGGTCATTTTGAAGCTATTCATATTCTAAACTGGCCCAACAATGCTTATAAAATCAGGGTCTCATGTTATAGACGACCACAAAAACAAGCCAAACAGAGTCATTAGGTTTTACACTCACTAAGCCATGGATCAATACAGCAGCCGTCAATTTATCGGGCCTGTCAAAGCAGATCCCAAGAGAGAGAGGTAAAAACACTGTCTTTTGTCTTTTTTGTTTTGTTTTTGTTTTAAGTACGTCTTCTAATAGTATGTCAATTGAGAAAATCCAATAAAAACATTGAAAGAGAAAAACACTGATATACACGTACACTTATTTTCTGCCATAACTTGATAATAGAAATGAGCAAAACTGCAAATGCGAAAAGTTGTGTGTGTATATTAGTATACTGATTCCACCCACCAGCCACCGCAGAGGCACGGATGGATATACACGAATGACTGACTGACACTGGAGAGATAAACAAACAACACATTTCCTTTTCAGCCTGGTATAAGAATTCTGCCGAACCCAACTATGACGCTCTCAAAACCATCGTTTGACTGCTGCACGACTATTCTGAACATTTGAGTGTTGGCCACTCGGCCCAGTGGTGGTTGAGAGACAAGCCACTTGTAAAACGATGTCTCTATTAGACTCCCAAGATACGATGTACATGTACCAACCAAAAACTAAATTAGATAGATAAAAAACTGCTACAGTGGTGGAGGAATATAACTCAGGAAAGACAAGAAAATCAGCAAGTGCACAATGTGTAATCTCCTAAAAGAAAAGGAACAAATCTAAAGTAAACGGGGAAAGATCCTTCATTTCTTCCCAACTACTTTCATTAAGTTGAGCTTCTGCCAGCATCCTCCAGAGTGTATTTAACACACCACTGCCCAAGAACTAGCATGGCTGCCACGATTTAATAATTCACTTATCAGGACCATAAAAGCCAAGCATTTTATGCATGGCGCATTTCCACGTAGAAGAATTCCCTCTCCGAGGGCTAAGACATATTGAACGGAATTACAATTACTCTATAAATCACACTCCTGTGCCCGGACAATGGCTGGCTGGCTGGCTGTCTGTCTGTCTGTCTCTCTCTCTGCCTGTTGCTGGGTTGACAGAACTCATAAAAGAAAGGTTCACAGGAAATTGCTTTGGCGAGTGGTATACTGACTGACAAGCCATGATAAAACAGCATAAATGACAAGGAACAAGCAACCAATTATTTGGACATGAACTGTAACATCTCCTAGAACCAAATTAATGAAAATAATCATTTAATTCCTTTGACACAGCCTCCCCCCCATGCTGGGGGGACTGACAAATTGACAAGTTCCAGAACAACACCTTTTTCAACCCCAGCAAACGCAGGTGGACATCGATGTTAAATACGTGGCACTGCTGTAAACAAAACCAGTGAAGAGAAACAGGGCTGACAGGGCGAGGGGTAAAAGAGCCGCACAGCATATACAATGGACTGGTCCCCCACTGGAGAGGAAGGGAAGGCTTAGAGGAGATACAGCACGGGCACTCGTGCACCAACCTTGATCCACCTTTTATAGCGTTGACTTCCGGCCTCCACCAAACGCTATGGAGGATGCAAAGAGAATGATATAGAAAGCAGAACATAATGCAGTTGGAAAAATAACTTAAAGTAAAAACAATAAATCAATGGAGTAATCACACACACACACACACACACACACACACACACACACACACACACACACACAGCATCAGACGTATGGGCAGTAGCAGCATGAGAGCGTGTAATTGGCTGCTCCGGGTTCTCGTGCTCACCCTGGCGGTGCCTTCCTCCATGAGGCTGATGATGTCCAAATTAAAGTCCCTCCTCAGGCCATCTGTCTTATTAAGAATGATGCGTCCCGTCAGTCCGTCCCACTGGGCCTGCGGGGGAGGGACAGAGATGCAGGGGAGAGTTTGAAGGTCTGTCTTCATTCCACTTCATTCACTGGAGAGTGGAGACTAACGGCTACTTTGGACAAAGTTGAAGTGAGAGGAGGAGGAGAACAGGTTGAGGGAAAGTCCAAATTGATGGTTTGAGGGGTGCAACAGTTAATCGAACGAACCAACTGAATTCATTAGAAGAAATATTGGTGGTTGATACTTTGTAATATAAAATAATCAACTAAAAAGCAATCCCTATTTTGGGCATGTCATTATAGATGAAACATGACAAGTGATGGAAAGCCAATAAACGTTTCATTTGCTCGCCTTGCTGCCCGTCTCACCCCCCCCCCCCCTCCCACACTGTATACACACCAGGGGAGCAGTCAGACAGATATTTTGTGAAGCTACTAAGGAAATCGGGATTTCCTGAAAGTTCATATAATGGCCTGTTGTGGCGCTGTCATTGGGCCCAAAAAACCCCATAGCCCCATAGAAGTCCATGTATTTGGGCCCAACTTCACCTAGACTGTATTACCTTAATAAACATGGTCATGAATACTTTCTGCTTCCAGTCACTAGTTTAAAGTCTCATTTTTAATGTCATAATATTATTTTTGGAAAATTATGGTCCCATTTATTAAAAGAATTACCATAAAGTCGCGTATGTTCTGAGGGGCGTGGCTACCATTACAGTCTATGATCGGGATTCCCCACCCACTCGAGTCAAAATAAAAACCAAAGGAGAAGAAGGGGGGAAGTCCCGCCTCGTTGTCTGGGCCAGCCAATGGCTAGCTGGGCCCAAACGGATCTAGAAAGATGGCGATGTACAATTCAAGGACTGACAGGCTTCATTTTACGTTCATGTTAGACCCGCGGAACGTATGTGTCTGTCATGCATTATTTATTTTCTATTGAAATGTCTATTTGTCTAGGCCTATCTATGTCTATTTGCGTATATTTTGCACCGAGTTTGGATAGCTTTACGGGTGAATTTCCATTACAGTATGGAATGTAATATCAATATAAGTGTGAAAGGGAGGAACATTTCAAAACCGTTCTCCCGTCTCTCATTGAAAGTTCAAAACATGTTCAAAGTAAATGTCAGGTTAGACATATAGTATTACCGCTGCTTATAAATACATATAGTATTACAGCTGCTTATAAATACGATTAGAGCAGGACAGATGTATCGGTTTCACAATATATCAGCCAATATTTGACATTGTAATGGCAATTATGTAGTCCATGTGTCTTTTTCAAATATTTTCAAAGATAGCTGATCTACATGCTCCCAACGCAACGCGTTGCAACGTGACCGATGCCCGACCGGGTACCGTTCGGGTTCTAAATAGTATGAAGGAAAGCTGGAAATATGGGTGAGGGGATGAAACGTTCATGCATCATAGGCCTCATTTCTTATGTGTGTCTACTCAGCCAGTCAGCCCAGCCATTAGGACAGTGCAGCAGAATGCAGCCACATTTTGTTGGGCAAACCTTTGATTTAGTTTACTTATGAAAACCTGCCTCGTGACACGCTGAATATATGGCCAATACAGAATTCATTACA
Organism: Protomyctophum bolini; assembly: GCF_963924005.1. Classification (NCBI taxonomy): domain Eukaryota; kingdom Metazoa; phylum Chordata; class Actinopteri; order Myctophiformes; family Myctophidae; genus Protomyctophum; species Protomyctophum bolini. The sequence goes on along the minus strand of NC_137874.1, from coordinate 20,586,267 downwards.
TATGTTGATCTGACCTCATCAAACCCTGTACACTCAAGATGTATTTGACAGTTTTGTTTTCTGGTTCAAATCTCTTGCAGAGCCAATCAAAGTCAATGCTAAATATTGTTAACAACCATTTAAACTAGCTGTATGAAATGAATGATGATTGGGCGTGGCCTATATCTTGCCAAAATTCTGTTATTTTATCCCATAGCCATTGAGGTATGATTGCTCTGAAATTGGCTATAGTTCGTTGTTAGGCCAACCGGCCCACCAATTCTGTAACCTCAACAGTCATCAGTCAGTCATTTGTGTCTATAGGATTGGCCCAAAAGTTCAGCCAAAAAAGAAGAAAACATGGTCATGACAATGCCCTATGACGAGTCCTGAAATAGGAAAATAATAATGGGACTCAGTTACTCTGTTATTTTCCATTATTACATGGCTTGGTTGAATGCTTGATTCTGATTGGTCAATCGCTGAATTCAGCGGTGAGTTATGTGTTGATAATGACCGCTCCGCTATATAACAGACCGCTGCCTAATCAAACCCTCTGAGCACCAGCTGCGCGGCTGCGCCCCGCTTGATTTACTGCTGTTTCCAACATGACAGCCATGTAAACACACACACTAGTGACACACAATGTCATTTACAGCTAAACATTGCTCTCAAAAAATCTTTTGAAAACATTTGAGCGAGAAATAGACGAAGCAGGACCCGAAAATGGATTATATTTGATCAACTGACTTCCTTGTTTTCCGACAGTGCTGCAGCCCTGCAGCTGGCCAGACGCAGCCAGCGTGAACTTATGGAATACTTTTTTGTTGTGTTTTGGGTCAATGTATTAATTTATGTTAGGTAGCCATTGTGATAACCTTCAGGGAGTTTAAACACAGAGGCGAAGTGGTTAAACTCCCGGTCTGTGAATTATCTCCCGACAACGACCACCTAGCCAGATATTATCCCTTAAATATCGGACACCTCATCGCTTACATAAGATATATTTAATATCAATGTTGGGGAGATCCCTACAATCATGCCATGGACACCAACCTCTTTAAAAAGGTTCATGAAGCGTGGTCCAAAGCGCCAGGGTTTGTGGCGGTGACACTGTAGAGAGCCCACGGTCATCTGGGTGGCCCGCTGAGCAGCGACAGCCACCATGTACACAGCGTCGTACATCAAGGCTGCATCCGTCTGTTGGAGGAGCAACAGTGATACTGTAAAGTGAGGGGTTTTTATCAACAACTACTGTACGTGTTTCACTGAACACACAAATATGAAGGCATGATAATCACAACCAGGAGGTATTAAGTCAAATTGATGTGCCCTTTATATTTAGTCAAGCCAGACTTCAAAAGGAGTTTCAAAAGGATCATCTTAAATGTACAGTCCAACACCTGCACATGTTCGGAACTTCGGATGTGTACTAACCTTCGCATATGCCCATATATTTATTGTTTTTTTGGTTCCCGTCCATGTACTTTGTTTATTTGTGTGCAAAATGTCTTGAACCTGGTTATTGTTAGTGTACCATTTAGGACAATTGTTGTATATATTGTATAGCTTTCTGGAGGTAATTGTCATAGATTTATTATTGGCTGTTGTATAACTTGACATGTACGATGTAGCTTTGAAGTGTAATTATGTTTCTGCCGCTTGGCCAGTTCCCACTTGCAAAAGAGTCTCAATGTGTGTTTTACTGGTTAAATAAAGGTTAAACAAATAAATAATAATTATGATATAAGTCAAGTCAAGATATTATTGATCATCTTAATCTGTCTGTCGAGCCTGTGCTCTGTGATCGATTATGATCATCTTTGTCTATGTTCTGTGATTGAGAAACAAGAAGTAGTGATTCCATTCATTCTAATTGTATGAAACAGGTCTGTACTTTTAGCACATACTGTAATGGAAAGTGAACTGTCACAGTTTGTCTCACACTGTCTCTATATATCTCCCTGTCGCTCTCCGTCTTCCTGCCACTGTTCCCACCGGCTGGACTTTTTCCATTCACATCTGACAGACTGTCAGTTCATGTTGATGTGTTTCTGTCTCGACGGATCCTTAGCCTTCTGTTCCTGTGTATACTAGTGTTTCTGCGTCTCAGAATTTCCTGTCTATATGCTTCAGTGGTTTTTACATTTTTGCCAGACACCAGTATTTTGGATTGTTGCCTTTGGACTTAACCCCACACCTGCCATCAGATCACTTAACCAGTCCACTTTTCACAGTCAGTTTGCACTCTTCAGACACAGGCAGAAGGACAGATACAGATATCTCCATTATATGGGCACAAAAGGGACACAGACGGTTAAAACGCTATGACAACAGCCTGGTATTTCATACTAGGTTCCACACTTGCATCGTTTCCAAGTAGGAAACAGGCACAGGTCTTGTTAGTGTAATGTGAGCGAAAGATTTATATCATGCTCAGGTATACATACATACATACAACGCAAGGTTGTACAGAAGTTCAACATCACTTAAAAAAGTATACAGGGATTATGTGGTTAAGTGGGACTTAAAAGGGGGAAAAACTGGTACTTACAGTCATGACTCCATCCATCATGCCACTCTCATGTTTGGGCCCCTGCAATCTATCCATGGCCCACTTGTCCATGGTGGACGCTACCCAGGGGTCGTCTATGTTCAGCAGCCTGAAGCCTGTCATGTTCACCCCACTGTAGCGGTACGGCTCCAGGTCCAAAGCAAACAGGTCCTGGGATAGCAAGTGAAGAGGGAGGGAGGGGGGGGAGAGAGAGAGAGAGAGAGAGAGAGAGAGAGAGAGAGAGAGAGAGAGAGAGAGAGAGAGAGAGAGAGAGAGAGAGAGAGAGAGAGAGAGAGAGAGAGAGAGAGAGAGAGATTATAGTTTCAGGCGTATGTCTCAGAGTGGTGTAAAGGCATAGGGAGGCATCAACGGGGAGGCTTGGGTCCCCAGCACCAACAGGAGGGCAGAATTGGGACGGGTACTTTTTTGATAATCCATTACCTGAATTGGAGCTATGGGCTCACTCGACCACTGGATAAAGCTGCCCCCCCCCCCCCCCCCCCACCAGATTGCCTGCCATCTCAAAAAAACATTCAACAAAGCTATTTTGAGTACTTTTTCTGTATGGCAACGGCATTAGCCATTGCTATTGAAAGTATTTTTTCTTCTTCACAGACTCAGTCGGTCTCTCCCTACCTACACTTTTCATCATTGTTACAGTATGCGTGTACGTGTACATAGTGGCACTGGCACCGTGCAAAAAAGACCCAGCTGTTCTTCAAAGCGACTGTCGGCAGTTCTCACACTGAATTAGTTCTAGAAGGTTCTAATATTTTAGGATCAAAATATTAAGGGAGACAAGTGGCTTTGTATCTATATATAAACACCGGTTATACTTCACTTTTGTTTTTAATGGCTTAGCTTTTTAAATAAAATAAAAGCTTTGCTCTGAAACCGTAGCTGATGAAGAGACAACTAGAAAGCCACAAGGCTGTGGAAAGTAATTTGAATTTATTTGGCCATTGTTCTGTCCATACAGAGACAGTTGGCTTGTATGCTCGCTGCATTCAAATCGTCTCTAGAGGGGCAATTAGTTGCAGCAAAAAACAATAAAAAACAGTTGGCTAATAACACAAGATCAAAGGTAACCCATCATTGCAGTACGGAATCCTTGTATGTCCAAAACTGTTACTTTTCAGGAAATGGAAAAAGATAATTTGTGTTACAATGGATCCAGTGAAATGATGTGTATTGTGTAGTTAGAGTCACAGGCTCTCATTAATACTTTTCATTGGCTCAATATTTATAAAACACAGACAGACATAACCACTTTCACTTAAAAATATTAAAAGAATAGCAGATCTATAAAAGCTCACAACTTGTCGCGTTATGAGCTTGTACATCTTCTATTTTCACATTATGTATCTGTGGAACTGAGTCAAACTAAATGTAATAACTCAACTCTTACAATCCACTGCTCTAAAGGAAGTCAAGGACTTCAAGTACCTGGTCTCATGGGTCAACTCAACGGAGCAAGATCTTAAAGTGAGGACTCTGAACAGCATGGCCTGTGTATGGAAGTTGGAACTACAATTAAATAGCAGCCAGGAGAATGAGACTAGCAGGACACTGCCAAAGATACCAAGAGCTGCCAGACAGCAAACTAGTGGTTGATTTAAAAAAACATCTATGGGATTCTTTATGTCAGACTTCGGTTCTCTATTGCCCTCAGGCAGATCTAAGCCCCAGGCAATTATACGGCCAAGGCAAACAACCCATACTGGAAATAACTGTATTTAAATATCAATAACCCCATCTATAGACCTTGACTGGTTTTGTGAATGCAGTGTTAAATATAAATGTTGCACTGAGATCGTTTTGGAAAGTCCAATATATACATAGTGCAAAACCAGGCAGGCACTGTGGGCAAGCTGCAGTGGATGGAATAGGATGGAATCAACTTGTTATGAAATTGTAAGGGCAAGGGGCGTCCATGACCATAATTCCATAATGACTATGGTCCTAGGAGCGAACTGTACTCCGGTAGTGCAGGAACCCCCTAATAGAATTGGTCTGCTGGCTCATACATCAGCAGGTTCATGAAACTGCCTGCATGGACCGTAGATCTGCCTGCTCCAGTTCTGCAGAAATGACCTCTCTGGTGCTTACAGTAGTACTGATCATTACTCCTACCAATGAAGATTTATGAAAGGGTGATATTTCAAAGAAAGCCAACTTCATTTGTTTTACTCACCAAAGTTGTGAAGAAGAAATGGTAGTATTCTGTCATCATTCCCATCGATGAAAGCTGTGAATAGGAAAAGCAAAAGAAATTGCAATGTTCAGAAAATGTTCATGTAGGCTACTAGGCTGTACACTTGCCCATTGTAATTTGCATGTCTGAGTTGTCTGAGTTGCTCTGTACTACACAGCACCTCAGGATATTCATTTATGTGCAAATGTATAATCATACCTAACTGCACTGGTTAAAGTCATTGCGTTTCACCTCAATTTGTATTTCATGCCGTCAACGCTTTCTTAATGTTTTATGATCAAGTGACCAAGCTTTATTTGAACTTTCAAACTATGAAATTTACGTTTACCTTGCCCCAAATCATAAAACCATGCAATGGCCAATGACCCGTGGATAATGAAATGCTGGCTGTGTGGACTGTAGTACTGAATGTTAAAAGCAGGATTATTCTAGCAATTCTTCACCACTGATAGGGTGTATACTAGTACTCATGCCATTCAGTGTAGATCGACTGTACATATTACTGTTTATGTATCATATTCCTGTTACGTATGCACATATTACCACTGAACGGAAGTACTTATTGGTTGATACACATTGTTTTTGATTCTCTGTATACAGAATACTCTATATGTAAATAATACTGGTAATAGATTGCACTTTTACCCGTGCTTATTATATTTATATCTAATTACATACCTACATGCACATATTGATGCTTTTTACTGTCGATACCTCACCTGATTATATATATAGAGTGCACATTCTATTTATTTATATCTGGTTAGTCCAAGTGACGTTGAGGTTAATATCCAGTAGTCTGATTTATAGTCACGTTAACTATTGCTGTGCAGTATGGGGCAATGCAGCTCAGACTGATATGAGAAAACTACAGATCACACTAAATAAGGCAGCTAGAATGGTCTTAAGATGTGGGTATGAAATTGCAGAACAGAATGGGATGGCCCACAGCACTTGAATGCATAAGAAAACAGTCTCTTGCATTGATTTCTAAAATAAAAACATCTAATAAACCAGTAAACATAAAGAATAAATTTACATTAGTTCGAGATAAACATCAGGTCAACACAAGATCAAGACACAAAGATATTTATGTTCTACCAAAAATAAAAACTAGTATGGGAGGCCGATCTTTTATTTCTAGGGCAGTTAAATTATGGAACTCATCACTATAGCTGAGATTGATTTTATTGATGCACTACATGTTGTGATTTCTGTTAAGCTTTGTTCTTTTTAGTTGTAGTTTCTGTGTTGGTATGCGGTCAGGTTTTCAGCTGGCTCAGGGGAGAGGACGACCCTGGCATGCATAGTCCACCATAGATAGGTGAATGAACTGTATCTGTCTGTGGGCAGGCATATGCTGTGCCTGTGTGTGCGTGAGTGTGTGCGGCTGTATGAGTAGAGGACTAGAGGTATAGGTATTTTTATTATGTTGTAACATTTAACTCACTTACTGTTGTAATTTGAAATGTAATTTTGAAATGAAATGTACTATTTTGTAATGTAATATAATGTATTGTGTTATGTTTTAATTTATTTCTGGACTCTTGTAAGATTAGCCGAAAGGCTAAAAGAGATCCAAATAAAAATCAAATCAATCAAAGTGCAGATGGCCAGGTCAATCCGTAGGTGTATTTCTAAATATGCACCTATTTTTTCACCTATTGGGGTTACATGCATACACGCCATTTTGGAAATAATTTCCCTACTTCCATCCAGTGGTGTCATGCTCGTAGAACGCAGCACCACGTTGTGGTACCAAACAATTGTGACGTGCACACTAGAACGTGTCCCCCTAGATTCAAGAGAAGATGCACCTAACCTCACGTCACCAGACTTTCCAAGATGCTCCAAGTCTCCCCCCCCCTATTTTCATTGATTGATTGATTGAAATATGTATTAACAGTTTGCAGAATTACAGTACATTTCAAGCACTAACTCAATACAAAGACTGTTAACTGAGTGGACGACCCAATAAAGCATTACACTTTTACAAGTGTAATGAATTGAACCTTGTTCAATTCAACAAAACATTAAGAGACGTACAAATAGACACTTATACAGTATATAGCCAAAGAACAGAACAGGAATTAATCATAAAGGAGGTAAAAAGGGAAAAGAAACATATACAGTGAGGGGATACATACAGATTTTACGGGGGCCAGTTTCGAATTGCAGCCGTCCGTAGGTGCCCTTTGAGTGCGGTTTTGAAGGAGTCAAGGGATTAGCATGTCTTAATGACAGTTGGTAGGGCGTTCCACATTTTGGTAGCATAGGAGCGAAAATAATTTAGTCCCTTGTTTGTGCCGAATCTGGGTTGTACATGGCAGCACACCTAAACCTAACCTTTACCAATGTTTAACCAATGACTAGTCTAAACTAAGTATGCACCCCGTGGGTGTAGACTTCGTTAACATTAAGGAAGTATCTAGACAGGTACATGGGTATCTTGGTGGTATATCAAATCTTGTGGACCAGACCCATTGCAAGATGCTGTATTCTGTCATCGACCTAAGACATTCCAGCCTGTCAAAGTGGGCAGGGGTGAGGTGGGTTCGGGGGGTGAGGCCAAGTAGGAGCCTGATCAGTTTGTTTTGGGAAGTCTGGAGCCTTGTTCACACCGTGTCAAGTACCGTGACAAATTAAAATGGCTACTACTTTGCATAACAACAGCTTTAACTGTTACCTGCGCGCACTCTCATACACGGTAAACACAGCACAGCAGTATGGCTTGTTTGCCGTCACCTGCCTTGTCTCACCAATTACAGGGTTTTTGTGGCATTTCAAAAGCGGCACCCCACCTTCTGCAGGTCATAGTCACCGGTGTTCTGTTGCCTGTCAGCCTACCCTAGTGTCGTTTGTCAGTTGTGTTCACCCATGTCCTAATATCCCTGCCTTTATACTCCCCTGTTCTTTCAGTTCCTTTGTCAGATTGTTATTGTGTGTGTCGGTGTTCTGTTCCCGTTTGAGTTTTGGTATTAAACTCTGTTGCATTTGAGCTCCTCTGCCTCTACTTGTCTGTCTGCATTTGGGTCCCAAAACTCCTTCGCACACGTGACACTTAACTTTACCCTTTTAGTTTAGCGATGCTGGGTCCCATGATATTGATTGAATGTTTTATGTTATGCTTATGATGTTGCTTATGCTGTTTTTATTTTTTGCCATGCTTTTAACCTTGTAGCACTCGGAGATTAGTGAAAATGTGAAAAGTGCTTTATATATAAAATACATTGTTATTATTAACCACCTAGACTAGCCCTTGCCACCCCATACCTGTTTGAGGAGCTCAGCAGCCATATGGTAGGAGCAATCAAAGATCACAAAAAACTCCTGGTCCTTTTTCAGCTCCTTAAGTAGTGGCCGGGCATCCTGGTTCCCTGGGGACAGCTGTCGGATCTTGACCTTCAGTGTGAGCTTAGCTGGAGCCTTGATCAGCTCCTGCATCCGCATGAGACCTGGAAGATTACCAACACTTTAAGGGTACAGTAGAAGGAGTTTGGGTTAATGTAGGATTTCTATTTATTTTGAAATGTCGCTGGAGGAGATATAGAAATAGATTCTGCAACACTCGTAAGGTAAAAAAAAAAAAAGAATTAATTCAATGTTTCGATCACTGGAATCTTCTTCATCCCAATCCATTTCCATTCCTGAGGAAGATCCCTGATCGAAACTTTGAATGAATAAACCAGTGGAGCTGAGTTTTCCTTACCAGTTTAGCGGACTCTACTGTCCAGCACCTGGGCTAGAGTGGATGTGCATGTCCTATCACTTTTGTTAATGTAGCATTAGCATATGACATGAGGAATCTTGCATCCGTTTCTTTCACAACTTCTTTTTTTTTGTTTTCAAAATCTTTTTTTTCCCTGTTTTATAACAGTATGGGTGTCAAGTCACAGATTCATAGAAAAATAAATAAATATATATATATATATATATCAGATTTTAGTATCAGTGACTGGGGTAAACAAACGTACTGTATGATCAGACATAGGGCAGACATAATAGAAAGACTGTTATTATGCAAAACATGGCCCTTCAAGACAAAAGAAAAACAAAAAACATTTTCTCCCCAATTTAGTATAGCCAATTCCCAATTCCCCAGCCTCTCTACAAGTACTCCATCTCTGCTAACCCCCACAATCAGTCATTGGGAGGGTGAAGAAAGCCTCAGGTCTCCTCCGATACCTGGGCTGTCAAGCCAACATCTTTCACAACTTCTGCAGATAAATATTCTCACTAAGCCCAACAACACATAGCCTGATAACTTAGGACATTATTGTACGCTAGTCTACACTACTTAAAATTCTGGTCATATATCGTACCATACAGAAAGAAGCCCATTGCATGTCCTTCATCAGATCTGAAAGTTACCAGGGTTAAAGATTAGCAACAGTTTGAACGTTTCACTTCACACAGACACACACTTTCACAGTCAGCATGGTATAATAAATCTTGTTGGACTCTGCTAGCCAACGCAGATTGCGGAGAAGAAATTAGTGCTGTCTCTGTGCCATCTAAATTCACCTCACCACCCATCCTGTCTGTCTGTCTCATTGTTATATCTCTCACATTTTCTATCACATTTTCTCTCTCTCGCTCATTTCTCCCTTTGTCTATCTCTCACCTCATCTCTCACTTTCTCTCATGCTGCTTCCCTCTGACACACACACACATACGCACTGACAAACCAGAATTGAGTCTGACGTTAATCTGACCTGTGACTGGACATTGTGACATTAAACCTCAATAAAATATATCATTAGTGTCTGGAGAGTGAGCGTGTGTGTGCGTGCGTGCGTGCGTGCGTGCGTGCGTGCGTGTGTGTGTGTGTGTGTCTTGAACAGTGTGAGGTACTGTGCATTTCCATGTGTATGTGCATGACATTTCATAAAAATACTAGACAATAAAGTAGCAAGCAAACAACCTTTTTCTATAAACCATGTGGCATTTCAAAAGCTGCACCCCACCTTCTGCAGGTCATAGACACAGCAATATATAGGCTAGCCAATGATAGATTTGAAACTATGGACCTGTTTGAGTCACCACAGTATAAAGTTAGACGCTGTGTGTATGCAATCGACTCTCGCAAAGATTGGCCTACAATTTAGACATTGTACTGTAGCAGATCCTCTTATTGTAGCAGATCCTCTTATCCAAAGACGATGTTGGCAAAATTATCTCTCATACTGTACCAGAACAACACAGGGCCATAATAGCATCAATATCATATAGCCATGTCATACATAATTAAACATGGACATATTGTCCCATAAATTACTTTATGTTTAGATGTTGCAGTTGTTGTTTGTCAATGTTACAAACGTACAGGAATATTTGAGTCAACGTTAAACATGATTGCATGGTATATGCTGTATGTTATGAATGTTTCGATTTAATTTATAAATCAAACTTTTCTCTAGGGACTATGTTATGCTTTTGGAAAATGGTCATTAGGAAAGTACTGCAAATCCATATAGGCTACTGTGAATCAGAGTCAATGATATTGGTATAGTCCTTTAGAAACCAAAATAATTAGAACACAATCTGTTGATTTTTTATTTTGTTTTACCAGAGAGCTAATTCAATTTTGATCATGATGTCAAAATTCATGTCAAAACAGAAACAGGATTGCGTCAAAGTTCGTGTACATCTGTTCATCTTTTTGTATTGTCTTGGTGTTACAGTATGTGCTATGTGTTGTTTTTGATGTGGGTGTTTGAACAGACTGTAAAGACAAATATCCTTCGGGACAATACAGATTATTATTATCTAAATCTGAATCAATTATAAACGTTATTTGTATTAACAGATTACTATTCACATTGGACAAAATTACATTTTATTCACAAAACATTACATAATAGTAGCCTACTTTTCCACCACCGAACATTCTGTAAGACCGAGACCGAGACAAGCCTTACAAGAGGAATTGTATTGGTATAATAATGTCAGCAAATGGAAAATGTGAGGCTTTATCTCATGCACTGACTGACAGAATGTCTTCTCCAAAGAAGGTACTGTATTGACTGAGAAGAAATGTTACCAGACACCAGATCACTTAAATCACCCAGGATGCCATGGAACAATTCCTTCCCAGCAAAACTGTCATAACATACTGTAGGACAATGGTTTGATCAAAAGTGCAGAAACGCTGCTAGGAAGAAGGAAGAAGCTAGGAAGAAGCAGCATCATTAAAAACAAAACACAACCACCACAGCCAGATGTTTGCCAAGGACACATTCAACCAGGCCGTGAAGCAAGCTAGAAGGTATTACAACACCAAACTCGCCAAGGAACCAGCTGCTACAGTATAGTTTCCAGAAACGTCTCATCATAGAGAGCCCCCTCTCTCTGATTTCAGCCCCCTTTTGTGATGTTTTGCTGGGCCCTATATACCTCCGATATCTCTGTTATCATATAACCCACATCACCACATGAGAAAAAGCTGAATGGTTTCATGAGGCCTTTTTACAAAAATGCCACCTTCAAGATGGACAGAAACTAGCCAATCGGGCACAAGTCTCTCCAGTTAATAGGATCTACTAGCCAGTTACAATGCTCCTGTCCCTCTGCTAGTCCCTCTGCCTCGAGCCAAAGCTCCAGACTCCTCAAAGTTGCATTCCATATCACTATGTCCTACAGTCCTAAATTCCATAAAAATCTCATTCCAGTTGTCAAGCTGAAACTTTCTCATGTCAAGGACCCTCATAATAATATATTTGTGGATTTCAAACAAGATTTGTGACCACAAGATGATTTTGAAAATAACAGATCTACAGTACAAGCTCACAATGTGTCACATTGCAACAGGTTATTTGTAATTGGGTTGTTTTCATTCCAATATTTGATATAATTCTCTTCTTGTTTTGAGATTATTTGGTTGGCCCAGATTGATTGCCATCTGTCCTGAAGGCCTGTTGTGTGGGGGCAGAGCTTCAGAACCAGCTGGCATATTTGTTCAACTCTTGTTCAACTCTTGGCACTGAGGGGCCTTGCAGTAGGTGGATTGAGAATCACTTCATTTGTAGAATTTTGATTCACTTCCGTTTTGCAGTGTTCTGACTTCTGTATATGGAGCGTTTCTTTTTTGCTAATGGACTCCACACACCAATATAATATTATTGGGTCTACTGATTTCAGACTTTATTGCAGGTTATGTATGTCAATTTAAAATGTTGTTTGGATTCCGTAAAAAGCCTTTCAGCTCATAACAATCATGACAATTCCTAATCAAGCCTAATCAAATGTTTTGTATGTTCAATTTTGTTTCCTAATGTTGAATGCATTGTTCTGGGAATTGGGTCAAGTCTTTTTCATAATAATATGCTCATGTTTGGCTGAACTTGTGGGGGATATCCAGGCTGTGACATACTGTAAACACTCTCTGGAGGGAGACAGGATTACCGGGTCAGCAGCAAACATCAGACAATTAACCTCTGTGGCCTGCAGAGTCACACTCGGAGCATTTCTGCAAATGAATTCATACCTTTATATAATGTTGAAGAGGGTTGGGCCCTTATTGTAGCTCTAGTCCTGTTTCACCCTGCAGTACTGTTTGAAGTTATGATTTTCTTGTGTTGCCAATTTGAATTGTGCATCTGTTATTACTCTATCACTCAATTATAGATCTGTAAATTATTCATAGTAATGGGGAGAACTAGAGTATATTTTATTTATTTAATTTTAGCTTGATTATCAATTCTATATTTTACACTATAGTTTTTCAAGTAGTGTGTTGGGTTTCTATTCTATTTCCTTTGTGCTAATGTGTGAAAATGTTCAATCCATAATGTCTCCATCCTTAATGAACTGCCCTCAGGTTAAGACTGACCAGACTCAGCAGTTCCGCTGCTCTCAAAAGGATATAGATTCAATACTCTCTTCAAGTCATAATAAACTTGATTTCTAAAGAGCTTTTTGAAACATGGATACAAAGTGCTTTAAAAAAAGAATAGCAATAAGGAATTAAAACTAGAAAAAGTGCCCTTCTGGGCACAGGTCTCCACCAGGAGGATAGGAGTGTGTGTGTGTGTGATGTTTGGCAAAATGTTTAGGAGTAATATAAACATTTTTGTTTGTTTGTTTCTTGCAACAATTTTCTTCATTTTGTTGAGGAAATGCAGAGCCAAATCACTCATAGCATCTCTGAGGATAGAATTCTGGATGAGCAGGACATGTGCAGCATTTTGTACAAAACGGGCTACTCCTGAAAACTTTGGAAGGCAATCTTAGCTAATCAGTGTAGAATCTGAGAAATCCAACAGACTACAGAGATCATGTGTACCGATTTGCGTGAGATTTGGATGAAATCTGTGCAACTAACAAACAGAAATCGGCCTCATGGTGGTGCTATAACCGGCAGATGTGGAGGGATGCAGGGAAAATGTTTTTCCTGGAGTGTGCATACATAAGTTGTTATAGGTAAAAACAGGAATTGGCCTGTTATAGCGCCACAGTGAGGCTGATTTGGGGGGAAATTGTGGCATGTCGTCCTCGGCCTAGTGGAAATGTGCGTGTATAATTTCATGGAAATTGGACACCGTTTGTGATTTGTGGCATTTTGTTCGAAACGGACCAATCATGTGAGCTTTGGAAGGCAATCTTAGCCAATCAGAATGGAAGATGGGAAATTGTGCAGATGTGTGATTCCATGACTATGGAGATAGTGTATACCGTATACCGAATTGTGTGATGTATGGATAAAATGTGTATGAGTTATCTATAGAAATGTGTTTTGCCTAAATCGGCCTCATGGTGGCGCTATAACAGGCCGTTGAGGAATATTTGGGGCAGAGGTTCATCGTTGGCATCCAGGGAGTGTGTGTGCACAGTTTGGCATGGATCGGGCCAACGGTGCCGGAGATTAGCTGATAACGGAAGGACGGAAGGAAGGACACACACACGGACGGAGTGCAAAACATACTCTCTCCCCATGCCTTCGGCCTGGTGGAGACAACAAATAGCATGAAATAACAATCAATAAATTTAAACAAGTTAAAAACACGTAAAAAGGTGATTTAAACGATTACACCGATTTTGTTGGCCAATCACCCCAGTTGATGAGGCGAGTTTTAGGAACGAACAAAATGGCCCTGTGCGAGGGGGAACTGCCCATAGATCCGAAGTCCCGTTAGTCCGAACATGCACTGCTCCCGTGCTTGCGGTTAGGTTTAGGTTTGCTCCCGTGCTTGCGGTTAGGTTTAGGTTAGGGTTAGAGATAGGGATAGTAATTTCGGAACAATGAACCTTCTGACTAATGACATGTTACCGTGTGAGGATCTGAGAAGCTCAGGCTCATGTACCAGCATTAAATAACTGGGAACCTGGCTTTGCAAGGCTTTAAAAGGTAAATCTTAAAATCAATTCCGAAACTCATTGGCAGCCAGTGGAGAGATGCCAGGATGGGTGTAATATGGATGAGTTTCTTAGAATTAGTTAATAATCTAGTAGCTGAGTTTTGAGAGCACAAGCGAAGCCATGCAGAGGGGAGGTTGATAACGGGTTAACTGCGTATTGTTTCCTGTTACGGAGACGTTTTTTAAGTGAGTGGAGTTTCATCTCATAGACTCTTCCGACTCTGGGGCATGTGTCTGGAGCACAACGTTAAACGGCATTCACTTTGCCAAGTCACTTTGCCACTCGATTTGCCACTCAAAAGCTGGGCATAGGACTATGAGGGGCTAGGCTGCGCCCCTCAAAAACTAAGCTATGGTGACTAAAACTATGACTAAATTATCTTGACAATTTAGTCAACAAATAGCTAGACGGAAATGTTTCTAGGATTATAATTTTAAATGATTATTTAGGGAGCTTGCTGGGTGACAAAACGGTCACCTTGACTACCGGTCACACTACATTGTGTACCAGTCCAAACCAGTCCAATAATATTGGACTGGTTTGGTTAATATTATTAATGCACTTCCCATTGCAGTCAGAACTGCAGCATCACTCCCAATCTTCCGCCGTAGTCTTTTCAGACTCCATCATGGCCCATAGCACTTACCCCACCCCCTTAGATAGCATTTCTGTAGACTTAGATAGCATTTGATACAGACTCATAGCATGTTATGTAGACAGCATAAGTGCATTGTATGTAGTCATAGCACGTCATAGTACATATGTATAGCATAGTAGTATAGATGTATAGTTTCATTATATAGATATTCCACTGTTACTTTCTTAGCTTACGCATGTTTCATGATAAATGTTTTTATGTGATGTATTCCCATTTCCCATGCTTTTTTGTTCTTGCTTAATGTAAATCGCTCTGGATTAAGAGCGTCTGCTAAATGCCTAAATTGTAATTAATAATATTATTATTATATTCCCCTGCATCTGGTAAAGCCATACATATATCTGATTGAAGTTGGGAAATATGTCATGAAAGAAATATGGGAAACGTAAAAACTTTGAGGATTTATAATGACGTTTATAAACTGGATTTATACCAAACAATATGTCCCAGACTCTATGCCTATCTGTCACTTCCTCTCTCTATTCTCTCCCAACACACTCTACTTCTGTCCCCATATCTCTCTCGTTCTTCCTCACACACATGCAAGCACAGTCATACACACAAACGGTAACGCGTGCGCACGCACACACACAAAAATAATCCCCATCGACAGTCTTGTGAAAATTAAACTACTGTTCGATTAATCCTAATTAAATAAAAAAACTTTTTCTCCTATAGTTTTCAGATTGTCACATTTAAGAATGGAGGTACTGCTGAATCCTGTTCATTCTTGTTCAGTGCCTTTATTAGATTCTCATTAGCGTTTGTGGGGGTCGGATGGGTTTGGGGTAAATCCACATGGGTGTGAAATAAATCGCTGTTGCACACATTAACTGGGAGTTTTATTTTCCTTGGTTGTCCCCACACACACACACACACACACACACACACACAATCAGCCGTTCCTCAGGCTCTGGAACAGCTTGCCTCTCCATATTAGAGCTGGCCAGTCCATAGATGTTTTAAATTGTAAAATACTAATTTATTTCTCCTGGCCTTCGGTGACAGTTGTACTTGGCTGTTGTAATATACAACATGCTGTGTACTTGTACAATGTAGTTGTACGTAACTATACAATGTACTTACATGTATTGTGTACTGCCTGAACTGTGGCATACTTTATAGTCAGCTCCTGGAGTAGAGCAAGCAGCAAGGTCAAAGCGTGCTGCGGCAGTGATTGTGATGTCTAGTCAGTGACGTCATTAGGACATGTGGATCCAGAGCTATATACTGTATGTGCTGTATTAATGTAATAAACTTTATGAAACTGTCTGGTGTCATGTTATTGTTCTCCCGGACTGGGCCCGTCCGTCTGTCCGCCGCCAAACCAAGGAAATATTCAACCGGGTCGTCATCACACCCCAACCTCAGCCTACACACACAAGACCGGTCTGTCAGAACCAGACGAGGGTCCAGTACTTAGTATAGTATCATAACACTTGGCACCCTTGGTTTTTCCTCCAGACTGCCGTGCAATGTTTTTGTTTTTTTCCCTGTATATTATTATATTCTACTGCTTCGTTTTGTTTTAACCTTTACAGCACTGGTCACGTTAATGTGCTCCATTAATAGAACTTGTGTTGGGTTGAGTTGAGCCGTGTGCTTTACAGAACATACTCAGACACAGATGTGCACACAGAAACACACAACACAACAGTACACACACACACACACACACACCTGCGTGTTCTCATTCTGCCTCTCTATTCTCGTCTTTCTCTCAACCCCCCACCCCCCCACCCACCCACACACACACAGACACAACAATACTAACATACCTGTACTGTCCTCATAAACCACAGTAAGCTTCTTCCATCTAAAGAAGGTCACTATATCCAGTATGGCCCTGGCGATAGCGGTGTACTCCGGGTGCAGATTGATGAAGAACGTGTCCTTGTTGTCAACAGAGGGATGTTTCCAGCGTGTCTGGATGTGGGGGACCTCCAGGGCGTTGCAGATGGACTGGACAGCACTGACCGAGGAGCTGTGTGACGGGCCAAACACGGCAGCAACGCCCAACGCCAGCTGGTCACACACTGTCGGAGCAGAGCGCAAAAGGTCAGCGGGCCTCATTTCGTGACACGTTAGCTGTGCCAAGTTGTGTGTACATTGGTTAGTAAAGGGAGAGTAACCACGTGATTATTTCTTCATACTTAATTAACAGTGTCTCTTTGAGACTTTAGACTTGCACATCAAACAACTCCGTTACACAGCAAGCAGTACATGGAACAGGCAGGCCCCCCCAAAGGTCTATCCTTGACCCCCCAATACTTTTTTCATCTGGACTAGGCCTAAATCTCTTCAACAAAAATGTCCGATCAACAAGCTCACAAGTCTGGACTAGCTACGTAGTCGGAATGGCAGTGCGTCGGAATGCCACTCCGTCCCCGCCGTGAGTTTGTAGATGGGCCATTTTCGCAGGATGCTTGCCTAAGCCGGAATAGGGTGCTGGTGTTCATGTGGTTAAAGCATGATGTGTTGTCAGCGGCTCCCCTGAACTCACCTCTCCTGGACGCCTCAAAGCCATCAAAGAGGTTGATTCTCTGAATGTCGTAGGTGAGAGTTGTGTTGGGCATCAGGGTCCGGTTCCGGTTTATGCTGGTAACGGCAAACTTGAAGGCCAACTCATCCATGCTCACCAACTCGCTCTCCCGCGTCTCAAAGATGCCACCTGCACATGGAGCAGAATGGGTGTAAAAATACACTGTAAATGAGTCTGTTTGATGAGGGCTAGGTGCACAGAAAAATGACATAGCAAAAATCTCCATCGTTGCCAAAGATTTATTTCTTCAAAGGTTTACAAAAATTAAATAATCAAAATAATTTAGCAGGAAAAAAGATTTCACAAAAATAAAATATAACTTCCAAATAAAATGAAAATAACAAACTTAAATGACATGCTTAAATTCAAGTACCCAGTCTGGACATTACCAGTCCTAACACTGTCCTAGGGCAGAGCTTCCCGCATTGTGCCCCTTCCCTCCCCATGTCTCACCATGGACTGACTACATCAATTCAAACTTAGGCCTCTGACTAGTGGCCCATACCATCTGTCTAGAGACAGGTTTCCCCAAAGCATTCACTTACAAATCTAGTGAACATGTAACACAGAAAACATTTCCCAACCTTTACTGTATACTTGTCAATACTAAAGTAATTAACAAACCAGGTTTTAAACAACCCGTCTTGTTGCAATCATACTAAATAGTATGTATTGCCAGACACCTGCACCCCCGCAACATGGTGCAACCCAATTTGAATCCTCCACCTATAAAAGGAGCAGTGGATTCAGTGGTGACTCTTTTGTGTAACTTTGACCAGAAATGAGGATGGTGTGAGTAGTGGATGTTTGACCACATAGTAATGATAATACTTAAAGTCTTAAACTGTTGGACTTTGAAAGGAATAAAAGTATGTTTGACCAACCCATTGTCTGTCCAAATTATGAAATGAATGAATATATGCATATAAAACTGTAGAACAAGTCAAGTATGAGGTTATGCCAAACAGAAAATGAAAAACAATTATGTTTGGCTCAAGAGGAAAAGTGAGAAAGCATTCTGTCTCTCTCACACACACACACACACACACACACACACACACACACACACACACACACACACACACACACACACACACACACACACACACACACACACACACACACACACACACACACACACACACACACACACACACACACACACACACACACACACACACACACACACACACACACACACACACACACACAGTAACGGCGGACGCCATTACTATACCTAATGCAGATGCTAACACAATTCTACATGGTATAATGTAAATAAGGACACAAATTGTAACAAATGCATTTATTGAAGTTAAAGGGGAGTGCGGGCAGCTCAAGGTTATACAGGGGGGACACTGAGTTGTCGGTGATTCATTGAAGTGGCGGATCTCCTCATACACCTACAAATGAACAGATATAAGGCACATTAGGAATAAAGAGGACCGCATACTTTCTAATTGACCAGTATAATGAGAAGACTTGTGAAGAAGGAATGTAAATCTCTGATGTCTAAACTTACCTCTGTTTACTCTCATCCTCCTCTCAGGGTGGTGTTCGGGCAAATGAGTTCCCTCTGGGTATAGGCACCCCTTTTATAGTTCCGGGAGGGACCAAGTGGGAAATGGATAGCAGGGGGGATTGGGTTGGACTATAATGAATGTAATCCTGTATGTGTTGTCTATATATTTCTATGCTAACTACTAACGGTGAATAGGTATTGAGGGTGCATATACATGGAGTAAGTTTATATAAAATGGCATGGTGTGATTCTAAGAGTGGGGAATATTGTTATTGTTACCTGGGGAATAGTATGTGCTATAAACCAGGTAATGGACTGCCCTATAAAAGGCAGTCAGTTGTCTTTAACCCGAGATATGACAGGTTGTCTTGCATATGACTGTCAAAGTGATTGAAAAACAATGGAGAAATAAAGCCTTATTGAAGGTGCCCTGGACTGGTCATTTGTTGCCTTGGCCGCTCGACACTCTCACACACGCACACGCACACACTTCCACACTTAACCCTTTACATTTTTTTGTACCCCAGGGATGTATATATTCTTTTTAGAAAAAGAGAAAAATGAATAAAAACATACAATGACTATATAAAACACACAAACAATATACAGTGCAGGGACAAAACATCAAGAGAATCAAACAACAGCAACATCAAAATCAATGTTCAATACAAATGTGAAGAATACTGATTTATCATCGTCAAGCCTCAGCTTCAGGAAGGTATTTCCAGACAGCGTCAAGGAGCCCTGACTATGACTATGGCATGGTCCCCCTTTGTCTTCAGCCTAGAAAAGAGATGGGGTGCCAGAGAGAGCCAGAGAATCCTAGGAGTGAATTATGGTTCAGTGGGAAAGCTTTCCTTTGTGGCATTGGTAACTATGTTCCCCTGTAATTGGACTTCTGATTATAATCACCAAAAGAGCCACTTGCAGACCCCTGGCAGAATAGAAGCAGGGCCCTGTAGGCAAGCCTTTACACAACATACCACAAATGAACCAAGATTATACCCAATCATGAGCCTTTGACCTTCATCCATTACAAGTGAGTCTTCTGCATTCTATCGAAGAATGAACAATTTAGCATCATCAACACTGGTGATCAGTCCATGGCATAAAAGATAAACATAATTTAGCATTTAATTAAACCAAATTAATGGTAGAGGAGTGGGGAACTTGTGTATCGTGCCTACAGTTTTGCAGATGAAATCTGCAAAGTCTATGGATGGAATTTCTTCCTGGGTTCCATCCCCAAAACCAGCACATTCATAGGTGAAATATTTCCTAGACTAGACATTTTAAGTACTTATTATGACTCAACAACCTCCAAGTATGGGACTAAATAAAACTAGCTCTACGCCTACATTCTTGTCTGCAGTGACTTGAAGAAAGCTGTATTTCACTCTAAAGTCTTTATGGTCTTTAAATGAATATAATGTCCACCATAAAAACCTAATGCCCCATTTTTCAACGTCCCTGTATTTGATATTGCAAAGTGATACCTATCCTATGTTCCTGTTGGAACATGCAAATGAGTGTTTGCATTTTAAGTGTTTCTAAGAGGAACAATTATTATTCTTCCCAGATACAGTACCTTCACTTCCTGCTTATAAGGATTCTGTTATGTTCTCTCTAATTATGTGTGCACAGGGCTGGAACAGGAGGGTCCAAGGCCACACAATGACACTTTAAATTGGGACAGCACAGCAATCATCAAGGTAGTGAGTGAGGCCATAATGGGTAGATGGATAAAAAAGCCTGAAACCTCCTTACGTCAATTTGCCCATCTCATATGATCATTCATAACAGGTCACAATGTAAGTAAAAAAAAACGTGAGTTGAAATGAGTCTACCAGTCACATTGTTCAACAAAACTATGACATCTACCAATGTATGCCCGATGCCGGGGCAATGTTTTACCTTCAGATCGTGCTGAAAACCTTGCAATTAGTTGCAGCTTTATTATGTTAAATTAGTGTAATTAGTTGCAGCTTTATTATGTTACAATTAGTTGCAGCTCATGCCATGCTCATACATATAGTAGAGACAGACAGACAGACAGACACTTGTGGAAGTGGCTGGCACTGCTTAAAAATGACATGTTACAGTCAGTCTTGGTCCAAAATAACATGTCCACTAGTAAATCCACAAGATTGCAATTACGACATCCCATTATCCGTTTCCAATTACCAGAACGGTACCATTGACCACATAAATGTTTTTATGTCCTTGCTCCTGAAATTACAAGCAAAGCTGAAGTGATGGGGAGACAGCCTTGATAGAGAGATCTGGGGCTACATAGACCAGACAGAACAGAATGGAAAGATTTGTCTCTCTACAGGGAAGGGATAAAGAGGTGCAATGAAGTGATGATAGATTTATCCCTTTGCAGGGTTGAAGGAAAAATATTTTTAGAAGCATTGGGGAAATAGAACTGAGCCTCTGCTAAACACCCGTTATGACAATTTGTTCAACAACCCACCAGGGGGAGAGTGCGTATGTGTGTCCGTGTGTGTGTGTGTGTGTGTGTGTGTGTGTGTGTGTGTGTGTGTGTGTGTGTGTGTGTGTGTGTGTGTGCGTGTGTGCGTGCGTGTGTGCGTGCAATCCAATCCCTTGTATTACAACAAATAGCCTTATTTCGAAGAGAGCTCAGCTTCTCTATTGTATGACTGCTGCAGGTTTTCTTCAAGAACACCATTCATTGAACCCTGCGCTGGTGTATCCTTACCTAATGGATTAATGTACCTCATAGCACTAAGAGCATCCATTTCATTAAAGAATAATGAAGAATAATTTACCAGACAAATCGCTCCATCTGGCCCAGAAGACAGCATATTGTTTAGGAAGTGCTACAGATGTACAGACCGCCTTTTGATCTGGTATTGATAATGCACCTTGGGCATGCAGACGGTAATACAGACAACATCCAACAGGGAGACACCCTAGCCCGCTTCCTGTTTATAATAGCGATGGACTACGCCCAGAGACTTGAAATCAGTGGCAGGGAGACAGAGAGGAGACACGGGTTCACGCTGGTACCAAGAGAGTCTAGGCAAGTACATCCCATCATGATAACAGACCTCGGCCCGGAGGACGTTTACGGGACCTACCATGGGTCACAGGCAAAGTCGGAGAGAGAAGGATGAGGTTGGCCGGGCACTGCGTTGGGCACCTGGAACTGGTGGTAAGCAAACTGACACTGCGGGAGCCAACCCATGGCAAAGCCAGGAAAGGAGTCGCATCACCTACGTAGATACAAAGCGACGGAGCTAACAACACTACGGAGCTCAAGACAGGAGGGTGTGTGGAGGGCAGCGAGTCAAGAAGACAGGGAGGTGTGTGGAGGGCAGCGAGTCCAGAGTTGGTGTTGGCTAGACCACACTCTCGCATCGCATCGAACCCTGGACATAGGATTTGATTTGTTCTGGTTATGGTCGATGAGGGGGAATCAATGCCTCTACTTTTAATATTAATGTTGATATTTAATTTATGGGCAAATAAGGGAGGAAGGTCTTTAAAAAAACACGAGGAAGACTATGTTTCCTGTACCTTTTAAATAAATGTTTGCATCGTGGCTAAGAGTTGTGCGGCCTCATCCGTCTCAACAATATTCAATTTATAGCAGATCTGGAAGACGTGGAAGCTCACACAACGTGAACTACTATTTTAGCTATTGTCATACGCCACATTTTATGGACAGATTGCAAACAGATCAAGATTTCTATTAATTCATGGTTTGTCTTCCATGTTCTTTACAATAACATTTTTGTACATGGAAATCAATGGTGCATAAGTAGTTAAGTTTGTTGAATTATTGGCAGTGTTGTTTAATGCTGTATTCCTCTTCAATTTTGAGATGAAATAACATTTTGGCCCACAGAGGAACAGGCATGCTAGCAAACTCGTTTAATTAGAAAAAGCATTTAAGCACAGAGATTGTTATTGTAATGAAGTCAAGATACTGGTGACACATTTCTAATTTGTTGCATAATATGCATGGTGTGTTCCATGGACCGGTCCCTGGACCACTAGTGGATTGTTTGAAATAAGCTAGAACTTTGTCAAATTCTCAGATCTCTATGAGAGGAATATATTCAGTAGTTTTGAGAAAATTCGTAGCAAATATGATCTACCCCACAATAATCTTTTCCGATACTTTCAAATTAGAGACTTCTCAATTCCCCTCCTACCCTGAGAAACCAGCGAATAAACCATGGGACAACCTTCTAATACTGCATCCTGGGCAAAGGGGCCATATTTCAGTGACTTATCAATCTCTTATGAGATTAAACATCCTCCCTATGGACAAGAATAGGAATAGGGTAGGTGGGAGACCGAGTTGGGTGAAACCTTTCTTGATGAATGGTGGGATGGGCTATTGATCGAGTCAACACATCAACATCATGTGCTAGACTAGGCCTTATTCAATTCAAAGTCTTTCATAGACTTCATTACTGCAAATCTAAACTTGCCACAATATAACCTGGAATTGATGATAAATGTGATAGATGTGCTCTCTCACCAGCTAGTCACACACATGTTCTGGTCTTACCCCAAGCTGGTACACTATTGGACTAAAATATTTGAGATTTTGTCTGATATATTTGAGGTTCGTTTGGAGCCGTCACCCCAGATAGCTATTTTTGGGGTACCATCAGATTTTGAACTTCTAACCCAGAAACAGTCTAATATGGTGGCATTTGCCACAGTGTGATAGCAAGACGTAGAATATTGTTGGGAATGGGATGGAAATCCCTAACTCATCCTTCTATAGCTATGTGGCTTAAGGATATTATGAGGGTTTTTTTTATTGGAAAAAAGTTTACAATTAGAGGTTCAACAGAAAGGTTATTTTCTAGCTGGCAACCATTTATTACCTATATTGAGAATCTGAGAGTACTTCCATGTTTGTTTTTGCTTTCTCATAATGATAGAATTGTCTATAAAGGAGTATATCATTTATAGGGGGTGATGAATGACAACATTCCGATTCAACGCAATCTTTTCTAACATAACTTGTGACTATCTCTTGAACTCGAATAACCCAACTCATAATTGTAATTATTTTATTTTGCATTTATATTGTTTTTGTCATCTGTGTTTAAATATTTTTTTGTGTCCTATTGTTTACACATGGTCAAATATGCATGGTTGTTTGATTGGACTTGACTTTTTGTTGTTATTGTTTTTGTGTGTACTCTGTACTCGATGAGATGCAGTTCTGATTAAAATCGACATTCACTACCTGAGCAGTGTAGAACGTGTGTGGGGAGAGCTGCATGTAAATGAGATGGACTACTTGTGTCTGATTTCTTCAATGCATTGTGGAGAAGAAAGGGTGGACATTGGATATTTCCTGTCACTCTGCCACTAATCCCTTTTCTGAAACCAATTCCTCTGGCTGCTGAATCGGTTCCTCCAAATTATCACTCCGCAGCAGATACTGTAGGTATCATTCATAGCACTTTTGCATCCAACTCCCAATAACTGCAGTGTGAAGCTCTCAGTATTGCAAGTGGCCCCCCAAATAATCAGCAAGGGCGAAAGCCGCTGCGGTCAGTGGTCCGACGCGGCGGTCGCCAGGGCTGCAACGGGAACAGAGTCAGTCTCACTCTCCAATTCGGCTTCGGGTTCTTGGAAACCAATACCACAATTTCTGTGTTAGCCGATACAGATACCGAATCCAGAGAATAATATTTATGAAAATAAAAAATAAAACGGATCTTATTTTGAAGTCCACCGACTGGGAATAGTGTAGTTGTAGTGTTTATAGCTATATATATATATATATATATATATATATATATATATATATATATATATCGTGTTGTGTTTCTTCCTCACTAATGTGAACTTGCAGTTTGGGCAACTTGAAAGCAAACTCCACATGCCCCAACATTTTTATTTACCTGCCATAGTGTCAACTGCATATAGGCCTATATAATACCCGTGTCGGTTTCGGTGGTTAGACTGGCATATTCGCAGATACCGATATGACCGATATGACCAAATAAGGGCCGATCCGATACTTTTCCAATACCCAATACCGATACGGTATCGGGTCATCTCTAATTTGAATGATAATATAACTGTAAAAGATTCCAAAGATAATATAAGTTACCACCTTAAGAACTGTTCAGCAATATGTACCTGCCACCTTAAGTGCGCCATGCATTCTGTGTCATTATTCCAGTCAGAGCGGTGAATGCAAGTCAACTACACGTTCACTCGTCTCCTAAACTATCATCAATATTGTGCAGCATTGCAGTGCCAGTGTGTGTCTTTGATTACTAAAACACATTCAAACACACTCTCAGTGCTGTATCTTCATTCCCATGCCATGCCCAGCATAAACCCCCTTCACTCTCCTGTCCAGTGTGTTCTGACCGATGCCCCGGGGGGGAATGAATCACAACTACACAGAACTAGTCCATGCTAATACAGTCCTTTCAAACCCAATCCAACAATAACATTAATACAAAATAAATAATGTAACAATAAATAGGAACTTAAAGTAGAATATACTATGTTAGTTCCCATTGATCCAAGCTGGAACACCATTGACCATTTCAATAAACATGCTCTGAAAATGCATGTGGCCCACCCATCTGGCGTCATAACCAGGCTGCCGTGGTCAGATGGGTGGGCCGCTTTTGAGATTGTCAAGTGGGCCCTGATCCAGAAAAGGTTGAGAACCACTGCTGTAGGTGACTGCTGTATGAGTGTGTTACAGCCAGGGCCCAGGGATCACTAGCTAACACATTCAAGCTTTCTGTAGCATAAAATCCAGAGCTCAGAGTTGGCCGATATCGTTATACATTTTAGGTATGGCTGTCAGGCAAGAACCAACTAACTCTCTAAAGAAAATCACACCCATGTGAAGTGAGGGGCGCTCTTAGCATCATACATCATATAGGCTACATCATATTCTTTGCTCAGCCAAACAAATCATCACAAATGTCATTCCGGCCAATCAGAATTTGCGTCTTCACTTTTCTGTCCTCACTTTTGTCTTCAATGTTTGTGTGTACACAAACACGGAAAGCTGGGCATAGGAGGGGCTAGCGCCATTCAAAAAGATCCAGCTGAAGTGGAGTTAGGAGGTTTTGGCTGAAACGCCTTTTAATACTTTTATTTGGTTCAATATCTTTTGAGGTGTGCTAGCCCCTCCAGCTTTGCGTGTTTGTGTGTATCCCATAGCGATGATTTGACTTAACACTAGACTTAAAGGGTGTTCAATAGCAGTGATTTATGAAAAAAAGGGCTAAACAGCCAACAGGTGGAGTTAGCTGGTTTACCTGCAGACAGTTTGATGATCCAATGGAGTTAGGAGGTTTTGGCCGAAGCACTTTTTGATACTTTTCATTGGTTCAATATCAGCCAATAATCCTTGGAATCTTCCTAACTTTTCATCGCCTCCATTTGGCCTCCCTGGTCATCAATATTACAGGTAGCGCAAAAGACTAAAGGTCTGAATCGGATAATTATCTCTCCATCCTGAAAACCCAGAGGCAGAGAGGAACAGAGACCAGTAAGAAGTGCGATAGGTTTCTCTTTCTTTTTCCTCTCGCTCTTCACACACACACACACACACACACACACACACACACACACACAGTGGCTGTGCCAACAAAGCAGTTAAGCAGTCATTATTGGTCAAGAATGATTTACAATATTGAACAGTGATCACGTGGGCAACTGCAGAGACCAGACAATGCAGGATTTACAATATTGAACACTGATCACGTGGGCAACTGAGACCAGACAATGCAGGACTCTCATCGTGCACTAAATCTCTTCATTCACATGCCTCTTCAACTCAATCAACACATGTCAGATGTCACGGTCAGTGAAGGCAATTCTCCATTCCAGTCAGCCAGCCAGCCAACATGCAGCCAGCCAACCAGTATTACATTACATATTCATTCTCTGCTGACCAAACCCTGAATCTGAGACATGCAGGGACATAATGAGATGTAACCTGTCACCAATAGGTGAGCCCGCCTTGCGCTGATGAAGTGCCTGCGCCCCTGAAGCCCACCACAGTGACATTGCCCGCGTGGTATAGGCTACCAGCCCAGTGCGCCTCAAATCCATCAATCTCGGTGATGGATAGGGTGTCACTGTGCCCACGGCATCTGGTAAGATGTACTGCGGAGGGGACGTGTGTTTGAATGGAAATGCTACAGATGGGTCTCTGGTGGCAAGGATAATGTACAGAAATCAATAAACTAAATTAGTTTAGCCTATATACTTAACTTACACGAATAACAGTTGAATGAGCTGTGCGTAATGACGCACGTATACTACTACTGTTGCATTATAGCCCGCAGGAGGTTATAAACAGGTAGAATCACAAAACACAATGTTTTGTGACTTTTTTATTTTGCCTATTAAACAATAACATGGGCTAGGCAAGAATAAATCGAAATTGAATAGGCATGTCAAATGAATCAATTAAGAAACAGGGGAAAGGTTAAGTTGGTTGGCTATGCTTCTTTTTACATTTCATGTAAGTTATCTTAAAACGCCGAAATATCACGATGCGAGTTACATTACATAGCTGTTGGAAAAACTCTAGTTGGTTAAATAATGCGAGTGCGACACGTAGACTATAGTATAATATCTACGCGTGATGTTGGAAATGGAGCCCCCACTGGCCCCCAGTAAAGCATTATTGGCGACCTAAATTGCTAATAGTTGTCAGGTGTGTTGCTCTTCTTACCAATTCTAAGCACTTGTTGTGAGCTCAGACAAAACTGAGTCGTCAGGAGAAGACAATACGCGTAAAGTCTCTTTTTATCCATAGTTCCCCAGTTGGACACAGTCACTCGGCATCAATCTCCGTGGTGCTTTAATAGTTCATTGTTAGAAAAGGAAACAGCTTTTGTCCACGCTATGGAGTCCCTGACGTGTCATCTCTGTCCTTTATTCATTAGTGCCAGTGGGCGACCATTCCGACCAAGCACAGGTTTCCCATGTAGAAGTTACTCCCGACATGGTGCTTTGCGCTTCGCATCAATACCGAATCAAACTGCGGGATATCATCGCCACCGTCGCATATAGAATCCAACTTCTTGTAGCATCCGTCAGACGTATTAATGAAAGAAATAGGAAACGAAACATGTCCACCGTGACCTCCGGGTAGGAGCGAGGGCGCTTGTCTCTGCGCGTTGAGGGGATTTAGAGGCAGCAGCTGGATTATCAACAGCCCTGAACACCGGTCCTGATTAGAGGGGGGGGGGAGGGGTAATCTTCAAATTAAACGGAGATGCTACGACCGATTATATAGTCACTAGTAGTAGTCAGACTTCAGCACTGCAAAGATGGTCCTTTCCTTAAATTCCTTGTGATGTGGTTTGTGGTGGTGGAAGTCGGGGAACTGTGTTGACCACTCGCATTCGGAAATTCTCCCCATCAGATGTCAAATAATAATAGGCTAAAGTAAATAGTTATGAGAGAATTAGACTATTAATCTAAAAAGGAGCAGAATCGAAGCAGTAGAAGGCTATGGACCAGAGCTAAGTGATACCCTGCTTGCCTGCTATAATCTCTAAAACTGCACACACTATATTTTAATTTAGACTGAAAAACTTTTGTTCAGCAATGCAATATGGCTGGCTATATGCAGGTATACTGTAGGCTCCTGTAAATAAGCGACTGACGGATTGGATATGAGCTGGTTACTGGTAGCCTGTAGCCTACTATTTTGTTTGAGAAAATACCTTGGCAAAATAAATCTTCAAATAGCATCAGCTAGGTCCAAAAAGTACAAAGGTCCCCACAACAGACTCCGCTAAAGTCTAGAACAGGCCGTTCTCAACATGTTTGGCTGGGGGACCCCAGCATAGTGTATGCAAACTATGCATGTACTATCTAAACTTTATATATATATATATATATATATATATAATATATATATATATAATGTGGGGACCCCCCCTAGGGGTCGCGACCTACGGGTTGAGAACCCCTGGTATAGAATATCACAGAAAAGCATCTAAGCATGTACATGTATTGTAGCCCTTCACCAAATTTGACGATCGTTGTCAGGCTACCCTGACAATAACATGTTCTCTTGTTCCCCCTGCTGGATGGGATTGTGCAGTGCACTATAGTGTCATAATTGTAATTTAACGTTTCAATTTTGCACACAGTCTCACACACAGTCACACACAGACACACACACACACACACACACACACACACACACACACACACACACACACACCTAGTTTAGAAAATTTATTTTCCATATGATATAGCAATAACATTAAAATAACAATAATACACAGTTTTATGTACGAGCACAGTTGTAAAAGTACAAAGAAGACAAAGGGTTCTTTCCCTTTGCAATTGTAGTGGTCTCACAATACACAATCTCAAGAATGGGTCCTTACTAAGTTATACTGAGGACCTGAGTTCCTCTCACCCTGTATGCTAAATCTAATTAAACTGTCATAGCCTAAGATTTAGAGTTTTAGACCTTTTCAATCTGCGAAAGTCTAAGGCTTAATTTCCCTGAGGTGACACCAGCTGAGACCTTACGGGCTCTGAACATGCAAAATAAGGTGCTTACCCTGATCCCCCAAATGTCAGATAGGCGTATGGGGTGCTTGTGCAATGTATTAGTGCGTAGTTTTCAATTAAAATGTGTTTTAATCCTGTTTGTGGCCGAATGCCATGTTTTCCCCCTTGTGTTCTTTCCGTTTACGTTCACTACCGCCCTCTATGTCCATTGGGAACTTCCGACAGAATCGGTGGCCACAAACAGGATTAAAACACTTCTTTATTGAAGACTATGGACTAATACATTGCACATGCACCCCGTAGGCCTCTCTAACATTTGGGGCATCAGGATAAGCACCTTATATTTTGAATTTGTACTTGTTCTGAGCCCTA
Source organism: Protomyctophum bolini (assembly GCF_963924005.1). Classification (NCBI taxonomy): domain Eukaryota; kingdom Metazoa; phylum Chordata; class Actinopteri; order Myctophiformes; family Myctophidae; genus Protomyctophum; species Protomyctophum bolini. The sequence goes on along the minus strand of NC_137874.1, from coordinate 20,556,544 downwards.
AGGTCTCAGCTGGCTGACCTTCCTCCACCCTCAGGAAAATTAAGCCTTGGTTTAAAGGCTCATACATAGTCTGGATTTACGGTGGTGGGGTGACCACCGAACTACAACATGACGTCACGAGCCGCGGTGAAGAGCAAACCACCGCCACCGCTCCAGCCCTTCTCTCTGTTTTTACTCACCACTGCTCAACGTTAATGACCACCGCTCCGGTGGTGAGGTGACCACCGGAGCTGAAATAACATTGAGCGGTGGTGAGTAAAAACAGAGAGACGGGCTGGGGCTGAGGCGGTGGTTTGCTCTTCACCGTGGCTAGTGACGTCATGTTGTAGTTCGGTGGTCACCTCAACACTGAAAATCCAGACTATGAATGAGCCTTTAAGCGTTATTCATAGTCTGGATTTTCGGTGGTGAGGTGACCATCGAACTACAACGAGCAAACCACCGCCACCGCCCCAGCCCTTCTCTCTGTTTTTACTCACCACCGCTCAACGTTATTTCAGCTCCGGTGGTCACCTCCCCACCGAAAATCCAGACTATATAATAGTAATATATTATGAGCCTTTAGACTCACAACTCCGAGTCTAAATCTTAGACTAAAACTGTCATAAGAAACTAAAAACAAGAGCATCTTGTGTCACCCTCCCAGTTTCAAAACATAATGGGTCAAAATGACCAGAGTATCAGTACCATAGATTATCTCATCAATTAATAAGTGCAGGTTTGATACAGTTAATAGTCCTCTAAAAGGTGCACAAGTCGAGCTAAAATTAACCGTGCGGCTGGGACAAGACGATATAAAACACCACCACCTAGTGGGCACACGGAAGGAAAGTGGTAGAAAGACAGGAGAGGGAGGCGTGGAGACAAGCATGAGATAGAAAAAGAAAAATGGAGAAAAAATGGAGATGCTAGAGAGAGAGTGAGAGAGAATGGGAGAGATACGCCTCCCCAATCAACCGCGAAACTATTTAATCTTGGTTTTAGGACTGTTTTAGTTACAATATGGTCAGTAACATGATTCTGTGAGGAAAATGTCACGAGCTTCGGTAAAGGGTGTTATTAAATTTGTGTGTTAAAGTGATGTGTTTGGCCGATAACGGGTTCAATAGGTCAAATTCAATTATCAAAAGCCCCCTAACAAACAAGTATGGCGACATTACATTAAATATGAAACAACTATATATTTGAAAGGTTGGACTCAGTGTGGACAAATTCCTTGCATTTTTGTTGTAAACCTGCTACTGGCACCAAATTCTTGTTCGTTCTCCTCTTCAACAGGGGTTATCTTTAATACTGGACAGTTCAATGTGCTGTAAACACAAATTCAAAAGGGTAATGAAATAAAAATGGCTACCGCTTTATCTATTGCCTAAAACATGACTTGGAATTCATATGCTGGCAGACAAATTAGTGAGCTTAAAACATTGCTTTTTATATTTACACAATTTGTCCTATAACGCTGTTGTACTCCTACAACACACAGATACACCAGTGTGCATCTGATATTAAGTTAAAAACAGTAAAAGCACAATAAAGCTAATTAGAGGTACTATATTTTATACAGCAGTCTTAAGCCAAAATCCCCTGAAAAGAGTAAATTCATTAACACACAGCCCTTGAGTGTTAAGATACAAACACAGTTTCTGAGTCTGAGAGAAAAATAACACTCACATTCCTGTGTTCAAAAAATATACTTTTTTGGCAAGAAGTTCAGTGGTGTGTGGGTGTGTGTGTGTGTGTGTGTGTGTTAATAGTTGTTGCTGTGCCTCTGCCTTACATACATAGCCTACTTGCATGTACATGCAGTAGTATGAGGGCCTATTCGTACATAGCTTTGTATATAGTACAGGTTCACAGGCGTGGCTGTGCCTCAGCGTGAGAGCTTTTCTGTACGAATAAGGACTCTCGTTCCCTTATACCGGTAGTTCAGTTCAAGCAGCTTGGGACGAGGAGAAACTCCAGAGAAAAGAAGAAACATTTTATTTCTTTCCTCCACTGGACATTCCTAGAGCCTCAGGATTGTCAGACAACGGGTGATGGAGGTGGGAAATGAAGTGTGGATCATTGAAAGGGGAGGATTGTTTGACACTTTACACCATTCGGTACACGTCATGTCGAACAAATACTGTTTTATAAAGCTTGAACAAATACAGATCCCGGTCTCTCCATGGCACTCTTCCTTCTGATGATAATTTAAAACCATTGTTTAAACGAGTGTTCAAAGCAGAGTGCCCTCGCCCCAGCCCCTCCAATGTGTCCTGCCTAAAGTCTGTTCCGATATCGTCCCTCAAAACACATCATTGTTATGCCCGTTGGCGTAATCATCCCGTCGCACCCAGACGGCATCACAGTCCCGGTCAGCGGCCCCTTCTGCCGCACACTGCTTTAGAGGAGTAAGCTTCAGGGAGGGGGCTGTGCAGAGGGAGAGGGGGACGCGAGGACACAGAAGGGAGTCATCCGGAGAAAGGGCGGGGTCTGACTCCCCCCTGTGGTTCCCTGCCATCCTGTTGTGTTTGACCGCACTACCCCTCTCCGTTTCCAGCCCTCCATGCTGGTCAGGGCTTGTTCCCTCCCCATTCCACAGGTCCAGTCCCTCCATTCTCCCCTCCAGGTTGATGGGTTCCGCAGATGCGGCACGGACAGACTTGCAGTACTCGTCATCATCGCTCAATATGTCAGTTTCCTTCACGGGGCTCACTTCCATTCCCACACCCCGGTCATCATATCGACCCAAGTCAAACTGCTCTTCCACCCAGCGGTCTGTGTCCTCTCCTTGAGGCTTGTGGGAATGGAGCATGGAATGATGGGACGATGGCGCTGAGTGGGTGGAGAGGCCAGGCGTGTGCTGAGAGTGCGAGGCAGAGTGGTCGGAGTTGTTGTTGCCATGGAAAACTAGGTCAGTGTCAATGGTGAAGCGATTTCTCACCAGTTTCCTGCGTCCTAGCGTCCGAGATGGAGCCAGCACTAAATGGGCAGAACACAACAGGGGGTGCAATTAAGATTAAAGCAAATGGTTACATTTTTATTTTAACCCATTATGGGCTATTTCTTTATATTAAAGTTCAAAATTTAGCAAATTAAGCCCAACCCAAATTATCAATTATCCACTCTGCCATCTACAATGACCTTGCTTTCAAGTTGTTACTATTTTCTTAAGTCCAACTCAAACCTCAAGTCTCAACTCTACTGCTCTGGGTACATGTAGAAAGTATGAAGTGCAGTGGTTCTTAGCTACAGACAGTTTTCTACTCTACCAGATAGATAATTGCATTTACTGAACAGTGGCTTGTGTCTCAGTTCTATAGTAGCCTGTACTGTACGCCCCCGATTGGATGAATAGAATGAAAGTCAACAGTATTGTGAGGTAGTACTGTGACTGGACTTGAAAAGCACCAATCTAGCTCAAATGCTGCCATGATGTTGTAGTAAGTAAGCAAGTAAATGAAGATTTGGCATAACATAGTAAATGCTGCAGAATTATGTATTAACATAACAATTTATAGATCTCGTATGTCCAATTGTCCATCACAAATGTGTCACCTTACAGCTGTGCTATATCTGACCTTCTCTGTTCAAGGCGGTCCGTGCTCCTTTGAGGGCACACAGGCGTTTGCCCCCGAAGGGAACGTACTGCTGGCTGGGGGGCAGAGACTCTGTCTTCAGCAGCTGCCGACGTTGCTTTTCTCTCAGGATGGAGTGGACTGCCTTCAGAAAGTCTTTTTTACTGTCCGGTGAGCTGTTAACAGAATATACACACACACATTCATTACTAATATAGCCACAATGATGCAGCCCCATTGAGTAAGGGCATGGCAGAACATACCGTTGTCAAAACAAAGTTAATCTAGACACCAAATATAGCAATGCAGCACAACCGCCAACAAAACCAACGAGTCATGGGAATTCACAGTATTACACAATGCATGCTGTATTATTCATTCAAAAGCAGCATTACATAATATATCATAAATTCAGATCATAACTTCAAATGCTTTGATCTATAGAGTCCTAGAGAGTTCACAATAAAATATCCAGTGTTAATTGAACTCTTAGCTTACAAATATAACCAAATGGACCCGTAATGGTTACATGTGTACACACCGAGTTAAAATAACATTCAGCATTTGAGAGTATATTAAATTAAAGTAATAGGGGACATGAGTCTGCAAAGAAGTGTAAAAATCATATTGCCGTTTGAGAGGTACAGTACCTGCAGCACAGCTGAAAGATCCTCTCTGGTCTCCCCTCTGACTCTGACCTTGTGTGAACTATCTCACACATCGCTGTACCATCTGTGTCTGAGAAACAACAGGGAGAAAATGAGAGGTGGCCGTCATTCATTGACAATCGTCTCTCCTGAGACAAGTCGTGGTGATTTCAGGTTCACAGGGGACTGAACATGAGTGACTGCATGCAGTACTACTAATAAATATTTATCCATTTGGTTTATAACAATATCGTGTATTAAAATAAAAAAAATCACAGCCCTTTTGGAAACACTTTCTTTGAAAACAATGTAAAACATAACATAATGATAATCTGCCTATAAAACTGTATAATTATACGCACTCATAAATAACTTATAAGATCAACTATATTGTAAATACATTATAATCTGCTTTACAATTACAGTTACAATCATTTAATAATTGTCACTCACCTTTATGCCAATATTTTTGCCAAAATGGTATTGTAATCATACTGTAGTTAATATATATAAGCATGATTTATACGTAGTTGTGCAGCGGTGAAAATAGCAGATCTAAAAGTTCGCAATATGTGGGCGACGTGACACGTTCTGCCAATTTCGGTGCGGATACGATGCATGACTCAGCACGACCAATACAGTACATCAGGTATTATAGAGACATACTTGCGAGGGTGCGAACTTGAAGAGAGTCTGTTGAAATCATGTGACGAAACCGGAATGGGTCCTTGTCCTCACTAACTGATGCACGATGAGAGCCACCCTGGAAGACAAAGGTTTGGAATACAGAGTATTTAGCTTTAGTATTTAGTTATCTTCCTTAACATCTGACAACATCTGAAAACAGCCGTTTCAAATTCCATCCACTTTTTACCTTTATTTAAATTTACTGTACATTTTGATTTACTTTCCATTACATTCTTGATCCAATATAACTCAAAGACAAATGGATACTGATCAGCATGCAGGTGCTGCATCAACATTAACCAACAGGGGGAGGAAGAGAGCAGCATTAGATTTATCTGTGACCGAGTTCTCTTTGGAACTGCTGTCTCTTCCACAAATGCCACTGCAGCTGCCTCTCTTTCACAAACTTGACCTAGTGTGGCCATAATGGATAGCGTTGGGCTTAATTTTCCAGTGGCCCTAATGTGTATGTCCACAATGCTAATCCAATTTATAGAAAGTATGCCTGATGCAGCCTGGGGGCTCCAGAAAGCCAGTCAGCGTGATGCCCTCCTACACAGTCATCCAGATAGGAATACATGCTTCATGAACAGCCAACATAGGAGGAAAGCAGCACTTACGATTTTCTTCCTTTGCTTGGAGCACTCTTTGTACACAAAGACAACAGCCGTTTTGAACACTGGAAAAATAAAAAAGGACAAGGGACGGGAGAGAGGAGAGATGAAAAATGAATGCATTCATTTGTTAGATACTATACATAAAATGCAGCACAGCTTAAGGCAGTGCATTGACAAAAGCTTTTAGCTTTTCATCTCCACTTTTGAGGAAAATAGCCTTCCCTGAAGCCTGTGATAAAAGTTACCAGCACAAATGGACCAGTGTCACATTAAGGTAATTACAGAACACTGAGTTTTTCCTATTAGCACACTGTCAGGGAATGTCCTCGTACAGTACATATACAATATTTATCGCTTGAGAGTGTGAGAAGAATAAGGAAGGATATGCACTTAAGGCTGTGGATATCTCTCCATTCTCTTGTGATGAAGTTGTGAGGTCCTTTAAAGTAGAAATATGCAAAGCTGTGCTTCGCATGAAAAGCATGAAAATATGATTGTTCCTTTCAGCAGGTTGATTTCTGTCCCATCTATGCCCAAAAGGCACATAGTCTCATAGTGGCTGTGACTGCCCTGATGGGTGGTTTACATTTCACACCATGAAGGAGGAATGGAAACAACACATATGTTTGAGTTACACTATTGCTGCTTCTAGATTGTTAAATAAACCCTGCTAAATAACATTTTGTCCTGGACAAAGGGGAGGACACGGGCAACTGTATTGGACAAGTTAAAATATAAACAAACACGCTATAGGGAATATTTATTATTTATTTATTTTATTTTCTTTGTCCATGGATCGACAAACACCATCGACTACTTCTTAAATAGTTAGTACATAAACATGATCCATTTCTCATCTTATTGTTCATCTCCAATCCTACAGCATACAATCTTTGCCTCACTGTAAACACAGATAGGGGCCTAAAGCCATCCCAGAATAAACTTGAACATTCAACATGTTGGAAACGTTTTGACGAGATAACCTTTTGTCTGTTAGAGACCAATAAAGTAATTATTACATTGGACTTTAAAGTCAAGTAAAGTCCTACCAAAAGCAGCCAACTCTGGGTCCTTTTTGCTCTTGACTAAGGATTGTGGAGGATTGATCCACACCACGGTAGCATGCAGCAACAGGTCCCCCATGGAGAGGTCAGCCACCTGGGAAACAGAACGTTAATGGAACAACAATGACAGGAACACTTGCTTTAGGCAGGTTGCTCAGACATAAACTAGAATGCAATTCATACCTCTTTCTTTTCTCCCGTCTGCTCATTGATGAGCTGGTCGAATACTGCTCCATACTCCTCATGAAGCTTCTGCATGTCATTGATGTGGCTTGCCACCTTGTTCATGGCCTTCATGGCAACTGCGTGAGACAGAGAAACGCAGGCTGAGACGTGTACAATTCATAACAATGAGCCATTAACCAACACTTAACCCAGATGGATTTACCAGTGAATGAGCAGGTAGACGTTTAGATGTTTAAACGATTTGCTCAAGGATACAGAGGCTTTCATGAAACCTCAAGAAGACAACTGGGTATTCCAGATTGTTACTTAAAAGAATACATTGACTGAACAAGTCTCAACATACAAATACCTGGGTTTTCTCCTAGAAGAGAATGTGTCTCAAATATCACTATTCTTAAATTCTTACCTTTTTGCTTTCTTTCTTCTATCTACCTTTCTTTTTTTCTCTTTTTGGTTGTTTTTCCATTTCCAAGAGCACTTCGACTATACAAACAAGCACGCCAGTCCTTTCCTTTTTTATCACTAGACCGGTGCCCTACTTGGGAATAATGACAGTCAGGAACAAGAACCTCCAGTATGTATGTGAGCAGTGGCTGAGCATTGTGGAGGAGATATTTGTAATGGAGAAACTAACTCATGCATTGAGACTACAAGAGGAACTATTAACTATTAAAAATGGGATAAATGGACTAAATATAGAAATCAACAGAACGACACCGATGTTAACAATGACGGACATTCATAAATGGACTGGAAAACGTTGTTTATTAATGATATATTTGAACCCTTGCACTGTGATTGTCATTAAACTAACCCGTTTAACTCCAAATAAAGATTAAGTAAAAAAATAAAAAAAGTCAGGAACAATGCAAGTTGGAAAATGAATGCCCCATTAAGTCGGTCGGTCCCATAAATAGGCATGCCCATATAAGGGCAAAGCAGTTGAGGACAAATGGATTTCCATATGCCTATATATGGTCATATCGTGTCGAATCGGCGGTTCTGGACACCCAAAGAAAATTACAAGTACGCTCACAATGAATTAATTTAATTATGAAAGGAATACACCCTGATAAAAGCAAGCACATAATAAGTTCCGACAAGACATTTGCTCACCATCCAGATGGTAGTGTTCCTCACTGTCAGGGTCAGTGAGAGAGTACAGCTCCTTTAGTAACAGTGGGTACTTCAGCACCCTCTGGATGGGTTTGATCAGGTAAGACTCCAGAGTGGACGAGTGCTGCTGCCGGGGGTTTCTCTCTGCCAGGAAAGCCTTGAAGTCTCTGTCCGTTTTAGCTGGAGGAAAGCAAACCCAAACAACAAAACAGATGATAGATACCATGATGAGAGACTGCAGGGCAGTCACTTGGAATTTGTTCCCAGTGTTATTCCTATATATCGTTTTTTTGAGGGGCGCCTATATACAGGTTTAATGTTTGTTTTTCCTTAAACAAACATCAAATGCCATTAACAATGAACAGAGTATATATGTTTGTTTTGTCCTCGATGTTGTAAGATGATAAGAGCGCCCCTCACTTCACGGGTATATACTATACCTAAGGTTCCATCTTTACACTCTCAGAGTTAACCTAACACTGAGGATGAAGCTGTCTTGGTCTTGGACAAATTGCTAAAATTAAAGGTAGCGTAAGTTTTATTTGTTGGTAAAAACAAAACTTTCTTTTGTTAAAAAGTTAGCTATCAATTCTGATACTAATCACTGTTATAGTGGTTGTTAAGTAACCGATTGCCGATTTCAGCCAATCAGGAGAGAGTATTTATCAGCTTCAGTTTAAGTGTTCCAGTTCAAAATTTGTCTGCTCAATTCTTTGTGTCAGCACTTCCATTTTCACTTGTTTGTCCCCTATTCTGATTGGATCAAATTGGTATCCCAGTATATCAGAATCCTATGTAACACGTATCTGCACACCAGATTGTTGCAGGTGCAAAGGATTGGGCCACTAGTTCTCAACCCTGAGTCCCCCAGAGATCCTTGAGGGGGTCCCCAGCTAAATGATTGACCTTTATAGGTCTATAACTCAGAGTGTATACAAAATGGAACCAGATGTGTGTGTGCGTGCGCTCGCTCGTGTGCGTTGTATGTCTATACCTTTAGTCAGGACCTTGGGGACTTTGGTATGGCTGGCACAGAAGGCACTGTAGATCTTAAAACGGTCGGCATAGTAGAGGAATGAACCACCCAGGGAGAACAGCACTTTCTATGGAAAATATGGATATGTAAAATTGTAACTATGTAAACATTCAGGTCCATATTTATCATGTAACATGTAACAACATTGGGTTCATATTGATCAACCGCAAAGCTATGATTTGCACATAGAATGATACTACAAAATAGGTTAACTAAATGGAGCGTTGGAAAGAAACCTCACGATAATGTTATATTGTACATACTTTGACATACTGTGTATGCCCTTTGGCATTCTTGTGGAATAAAACATTTACTTATTTTACATTTAATTATAAATAAATTAAATGAAATACCACACACACACACACACACACACACACACACACACACACACACACACACACACACACACACACACACACACACACACACACACACACACACACACACACACACACACACACACACAATGTAGGCTGACCTTAAACTGCTCCACCCTCTCCAGTCGATCTAGATCTGGTACCAATCTGATACCATCCTCCAGGGTCTGCAGGAACTCCACCTGGAACTCCAGCATCTCCCCGAGGTTTCCAAAAAGAACATCCAGCTACAGTACCCCACACACACACACACACACACACACACACACACAGTACTGTACATTATCACCATGGTAAATGGTGCATTTATATAGCGCCTTTATCCAAGGCGCTTTACATAGATTGTGTATTACATTCACACACACACATTCATACACTGATGGCAGCGGAAACCATGCAGGGCACCAACCAGCACATCAGGAGCAGGTTCAGTGTCTTTCTCAAGGACACGTCGACACTAACTCTGGGGGAGCCCGGGTTCGAACTAGCAACCTTGCGGTTACCAGCCAGCCACTCTACCCCTGAGCCACCGCTGCCACCATGGGCTGTGCCAGCAGGGACTGAGATCAACTCACTCAGCTACTATCATGGGTTAACAAATCATTTACTGTAGACATCACATTTACTGTAGTTATGGTGTAGTCTAGTCTGTATAGCTAGAGTACAGTACCTCATCCTGAGAGAGGAAGTTCTCCTTTTGCAGCGGTGTCAAGTAGCGTTCTATCAGACAGCTCAGGTCCTGAAACACACACAGGGAATGGTTTACTTAGAACACATTTTGTGCAATGTGGAGTCAAGTAGTCAACGTGACTCACAATAAACAGGACAAACATATACAATAATATTGCACATACAAATTAAAGAATATCCCCTGGAAGCTTCGGAGGACATCTCAGGTCATCACTTAGATAGAAGTACAAGATAGATAGATACACAAACACACAAAACAGAAAGCTGGCACTCACTTTGACATAAGTTTTCTCTGTCTCCACCAGCTCACTGATGACTTTACGCAGCTTGTCTGCGTGTGAGAGCTGTTTCTGAGTGGCTGCCGAGCCCACCGTGGGGGGCATGGCCGAAACGGGGCTTGGAGAGAGAGACGAAGAGGACGATGAAGAGGAGGACGACATGGGGCACTCCGAAGGATTCATGTCATGGAGACTCCGGCAGAAAGCAGTGACCTGCTCCGTGCTCTGCAAAAGAAAAGAATAAAGAGGAAAAAAAGAAGGAGACGAGAGGTGAAGAGAAAAGAAGAAAGAGAGGAACAAAGGATAATGAATATCATTTGGTGAGTGCTGCCTGTGACACATTTTGAACAGTAAGTAATCATAAAAAAATTATTCCTGCATTTTATCTGCAGGAAAAATGCACAGCACCTTCTGTAAAAGCCCACCAAACAGGGATGAACTGGGCCAAAAGAATAGCCCAGAATTACACTGTTAATCACCTTTTTGTTTTACATTAACCACTAAAGCCCTATACTTCCGCCTCTGCACCTAATCGCTTTGCTAGAAAATCTTCAAGCTTGCATAGTGAGCTTTTAGATCTGTTCTTTTCGTCAAATGTACAGAGAGGGGTAATAGAAAGGTCTGTGGTAGAAAGGTATGTGAAAGGTCAATTTAATGAATGGTTTGCTTGTTTGGGGAGTTGGACCAACAGTTAAGCACTTACTAGCCCTTGCAAGCCCTATGAAATTCTTCATATGACAAATTGGTGAAAATGGCGCATGGCAGCGAGGTATTCTTGGAAAAAAAATGTTTTAAAAACATTTTGCCTATAATGACACGCCCCAAATACGGACGCCAATTTGAAAGTGATGTTCTTACTGCCTACCACTTGCCAAAGCCAGCACACACCTACGCATCAAAAAATACCAAACAAGAGCAGACCTGCAGGGGCTATAAGACTGAGGTACAGTAGTAGGAGTAGCCTTTGAGTATTAGGTGGATATGCTCAGACTCATGTCTACCCACTCACTACCACCTTTGAAAGATTGTGTGTGTGTGTATGTGTATGTGTATGTGTATGTGTGTGTGTGTGTGTGTGTGTGTGTGTGTGTGTGTGTGTGTGTGTGCGCCTGTGCGAGCGCACACACCTTAAAATGTTGACTTGCCCTTTCGTGTTGCTTTGGCACAAAATAACATATGATGTACAGGGTATGTACGGTAACAAAGATTCATGAACACTAGGAATAATTACAGCTGGGTCCATGTTTACATGTGGATGCAAGCATGGGTGGATTACAGAACAGGCATATCAGGCCCAGGGGCCCAAGAACTCAGGGCAGGGCCCCTTAAGCCAGAGCCTCTGTGGGATCTTTACAGTTCTTGTCACACAGTCAAAGGGCAACATTTTGCCTCAACATTCCCTTTGAAGATGTCACAAAAAAGAAACATAATACCTTTTAAGTGAGTGTTTAACCATTCAGTTTATCTATCAGGTTTTAGAGGGGATAAGTACTCTGGGCCCATCAACTCCATCGAGATATTAAAAAAACAGTATGATGCGGTCTATACTGTGAGAGTGTACCGGTGCTGTGAATCCTGTTGAGATGCATTTGAATCTACATATACAGTAGTGCATGTTCACAGATGTTTGATGGGCCAGGAGAAAGGTTTTTTAATTTGAAGTAGTGCAGCTGGTACAGGATGATATAAAATTCGGAAACACAAGCTCACGAAACAAGCGACGTGAACAAACACTTCACGTTGCGTGCAGAGCTTGTTGATTGGCCTTTTCAAATAGGCAACACCACAAGGGGAAACTAGAAAAAGGTTACAAGACCAAAACACTAAACATAGAAGTACAGACACTATAGGCAGAAGACAACAATTACATTTACAATACATAACACAACCTACTGATAACTGATAAGCTATACTAACCAGTAAGACGCCTGAGATTCGAGAATCAACCTCGCCCTAAAGGGCGAGGTCGCGTGCATGCATCTGCCTGGGTGACAGCAGACTGCTGGGCGAGCTCTGACGCTTTGGCATTGGGGATCAGATCAACATATCCGCCTGGGTGACAACAGACTGCTGGGCGAGCGCTGGTGCTTTGGCATGGGGGGGGGGGGGGAGATCTTAATTTTTGGGCCTGTTGAGAACTCATCAGCTGTCATAGTGTCTATGCTAATGTGCTGCACATTTTAAAATGATACTAGAAATATAAGTTATAAATAATAATAATTGGGTCTTATCAGTACAGTTAGTGCTTCCATCACACGTTACATGAGGGCCATTTAGGTGCAGAGGTGGGTGCGTCCCCAATACGTGTCGTCATGATAGACATTGCTTGCTTGTCAGAGGACAGTGTTACTTGAGGTCAGGATGAGATCAAGTTCTACCAGTTCTAACTTACCAAACCTTATTTTATTTTTTTGGTAAGGTAGCTTCGATAGTTGGTGACAGCGTGATGAGAGCTACAGTATGAGTGTAAGGACTGAGGTACCATATGGGGCTAGGGGTAACAACAGAAACCTGAATACACTGTAAAACTGAGGGCAGGATAATAAGCCTAGACCTAAGGCAGAGTACGTATGAGTAGTCTGTGGAATTGTGGAAGCAAATGGAGCGCTGGGCCCTAGTAAACCAGACACCACATCGACCCAATACTGATTCTGGTAGTGGGATGTGTGTTGTAAACCCTGTGGTAGACCTACAGGTGAATTTAGATTGCATGCATGAGTGTGTTCAGTACATCTAATGAGTGTCATCAATGATTCCACGGTGCTGTTTGTGAGTCTCAGTATTGACGAGGACAAACCAGATGGGCGGTCAGTTCAGCTCATGAGCCGTCGCTGCCGATTCCACAGTCTGTCTACTTGTGAGCTACTGGGAGTTATGACATGAGCTGTTTTACATTGTGGTATTCAAAACAGATCCATCTGGTTGAAGCTTAGCCTATACAATTGCACCTGTCACTCTGGATTAAGTATCTTGAATAGGTAACTAGGTGGAATAACTATTATAGAATTATTTTGTTTATTTAATATTATTTGTCTTTGCTGCTACATCATTTGGCTATTGAAACAAATGAGTGTCCCCTTGTTAATTAAAATAAATCTGTTCTCATATCTATTTCTATCTTTTAAATTGAAAAATGAGAATCCACTATTACAGTTTGTGCTTTGTTAAATTCATCAGTTTAGAAAATAGTATGTTTATACAGAGTAAGTAAAGAATAAATAATCTCTCAATCACCTGGTAATGTGTGACACAGTCAGGTCAGAAGTGCAGTCCTTGAAACCATAATGTTTCCAGACAGGTCTAGTCCAGAATGCCACTTAAGCACTATATACTTTGTTGTACAACAAATAGCAAAAATAGTTGACCTACAAGCTTGTAGATGTTTGGAAATTCTATGCCATGTTGGTTATCACATACCTACACCCGCACAGTATAATTGGTATGTGTGTAACTGTAGTTTGATTCTACAAATGTTATGTTACAGTTATGGCAAAACTTAACTTAAATAATAATCACTATCCATAAATCATTTATTCAGCTCTTTTGAATGCATTAATGCATACACTATTCGGTGATATATTTTCTGCCTATTTGGGCCGAAACCGAATAGGCCGAAAATGCATTTTTAGCCATTTTCTGCCTAATATTTTCTGCGGCCGAATATTCAGTGCATCACTAGTTTAGAGCTTGAAACATATTCCATGAAGCAAAACCCATTTTTACAAAGTATCTCTGCAGGAGTCTAGCCGTCTATAAGAGGGGTTTGAGCTACAGTGATCTAAAAAACTTTGGCACAGACTGGACTTTTTTGTGTCTGTACTCAATTATTATTGTTTTAATGATGACGATAAATGTGGGGGTAAGGATGGGGTGAGGGAGAAAATGGAAAAAGAAATGGTATGTTCAAACTAAACTTAAATTGTTGAAACCTGCTACCAATAATAACCATATAGCCTATTTAAAAAAACGTTGGCACAGATCCGTGCAGCCGTACCTGCATAATTCTTTCCTATAAATATTTAACTTCAATTTTATATCCGTACATTCCGTAGTCTATGGGGCTCTATTCCGGTCATACATCACAGATACATCATAGACGACTGAGATTCACACTGGAGCTGGTCATTCCCATGTGTATCTTGAGATCCCATGATCCAATTTTTTACAGTAACTTCAAATAAAAGAATACTGCTATTAAAGAACTTGTACTTAATGTGTTAATGATCGGACGAGCATTAGCATTCACTGCTCCTCTTCAGGGCTGACATCACATCACGGAGTCAAAAATGAGTTCAGCAGGAAAAGGCAAGTCAAGTGTCCATTTTCTCTTCAAACTAAATTGAACTATTTCAGGTGGAGGTGGTGTAATGTCCCTCAGTCAGACAGTCAGTCAGGTGGAGGTGGTGTAATGTCCCTCAGTCAGACAGTCAGGTGGAGGTGGTGTAATGTCCCTCAGTCAGACAGTCAGGTGGAGGTGGTGTAATGTCCCTCAGTCAGACAGTCAGGTGGAGGTGGTGTAATGTCCCTCAGTCAGACAGTCAGGTGGAGGTGGTGTAATGTCCCTCAGTCAGACAGTCAGGTGGAGGTGGTGTAATGTCCCTCAGTCAGACAGTCAGTATCCCAGACAAAGCTACTTCCACCACTAGAATAGAGTGCTTTTATGGCTAATCCAGACTAGACTAAACAGGTGCTGGGGAAAAGGCAGAACTGTCCATGGTCAGAAAACCATGCCATTAAAACATACTGAATACAACACATCCTAATATTATATATACATTTAAAAATCATCAGCAAACCTTTTACCTTACTCCTCTGTGGCATGAAAAATCCACTCCAGTCTCTTCTGAATGGATTATCACCTCTGGATGCTTCTCCGTTACCTCCGTCTCTAGACTATATCCTGTATGTCAGTGCTCCTTTTTGCCTGTCTATCACCATCACATTGTCTCTTTAACCTCTCTCACACACATAGCAGATCAGAACACAGAGTAATAACAAGCATCACTTCCTCCACGGATGGATAGTAGATGTTGTGAAAGAGACAGCCGTGCACTCAAACAGGAATGCACAGAATGCAACTCGTGAGCCTCTCCCGCTCCCCCTTTCCCTCTCTCCCTCCACGGCTTAGAGACTTACTTATGACATCACACTGACTGGAAAGGCGCAGGTGCCAAGTATGATGTATGCTTTTTGGATCTATTAGATCTATTAGAGCCAAAAAAGCACTTACAAAAATAGATCTCCGCGTTCACTTTAATCTGCCTTGACCGTTAGATGGGTGGTGTTGGCTACATCAGGTGAGACAACAAAGCTAATAATACCTAGTGAAGATGTTCCCAGGACATAATGGATAACCTTTCTTGTGACCACCGCACTGACTTGTGGTGCGTTACCCGTTCAAATCATATCATAAATAACGGAAATAGTTTGTCTTCGATTATGCAAGAATGCAAGAATGCAAGAATGGGGGCGACTGTGGCTCAAGAGGTAGAGCAGGTCGGCGGTTAGAATCCCGGCTCCTCCTGTCTACATGTCGAAGTGTCCTTGGGCAAGACACTGAACCCCAAATTGCTCCCGATGTGCTGGTTGGTACCTTGCATGGCTTCTGCTGCAATCGGTGTATGAATGTGTGTGTGAATGGGTGAATGTAATGCACAATCTATGTAAAGCGCCTTGGATAAAGGCGCTATATAAATGCACCATTTACCAAGAATAAAAAATGCAGTCTTGATATGTGCGACCTATTACCGTTACCCAGGACATAATAAACATACTTCAATGTATTTATGACATGATTAACAATTTAACGTACCCGTCTGAATTGTCCTGATGCGCTAAACACCACTCATCTAGCGCTCTAAGCAGAGCAAAACAAACATGTTCAACTACTTATATACTGTCTTGACTCAAATGTTCAAACAAGTCCCCTCCCCTTAGAGTCCACAAAACTGGCCAGTATCATCACTGTAGGATTAGTCGGGTCGTATTAACTTAAGGTTCACCATTCCAGAATGACCAGTTTTATGCAATACTGACAGGACTGTACGTTGTACAATAATTCCGATGTATTTGCAGATCTCAGAACACAGATAAGAAAAGAATGTCTCAGTACTCCTGACTGTTCAAGGGTCAGATAAAAGAGCACCATAAAAGGAGCACCATAAAAGACTACCTGTCTGCAATTTGCAACTGGTCCGGCTACAAGTTTTCTTGACAGCAGAAATACCCCCCCTCCCCTATACTATTAATGTTATATTCAATCAATCAATACTATGGACAGGACATTCCTAACTTTTAGTGGTTTAATACTGACTTGCAATGACAAATCAGTACGAAAGCTTGATGGGAAAAGAGAAAAAGAAAAGCAATGGTGAAAGGTATCTCGTCAGACAGCACTGTTTTGATCTAGGAGCCTGCTGTCATACTGGTGGTGACTTATAAAGCAAGCAGTGACAAATGAGCCATGCATGCCCCCCCCCCCCCCCCCCTCCCCCCACCCCACACATGTCGCACACAAGAAGTGAACGATGTAAATCAAGCAATATCAAATAAGTGCATGCAGCAAAAGGAAACTCATTGGGGCATGTCCCACACCATCACCTGTTTTTGGCCCAACTAATAAGGAAAGAAGTTGTGAACACAGAAAGGTGAGAATGAGCAGCCATACCTTTTCTCTCTCCAGTCCGGTCAAAATAGCCCATATGCCCAGTCCCACCCCTTAGGATAGACGAGCAGAGCAAGACACCAGGGAGGGAGTGAGGGAGGAGTGTAGACTAGAGGCAAGCACAAACCTGCAGTTTCACACCTCCTCTAAAACCATGGAATCTACAGTAAATCTGAGATAGACAGAGGCTGCCAACTGTACTCCTTGTGTTAATTTAACTCTGAGCCTAAACCCTGAGTAATTGTATCCAAATGGACCCGCAAGGGTGTTATTTGGTAACACTAACAGATCATTTCACTGTCTACTGTATGAATGCACATACACAATAATCTGAATTGCTTTATCGTTACACTTTTGGTTGTCTTTCATACTTCTCAAACATTTGTTTGGGAGCTATGGGAGCTTTAAGAACTCTCAAAACTACACCACTCCAGAAGTATGCAATACATTGCATTGTTTGCACTGTGGCTATATTGTCTTGTACATAATGACCCGGAACTTGGCATACACACATTGATGACGCCCATTGCAGCCACGTGAAGCCCTCTTAAGCAAGACACTGCTCAGTACAATCCTCAGTGTTAATATGAGTCCATTTCGGTCCATTTTTCACAGACCCTAGCATCCCTATTCTGGGGGAACATCTGGCGACATCATCAGATGTACAAGCTCACAACTGCGATACATTGTCAGCTTACAGAGCGGCAATTTTCAGAAAAGATATTTAGTGCAAAAGATAGGCAAAAACAGGAGGGGGACTAGACGCTAGTATAGAGCCCTGGTAATCCAGTCAATTTAGAGTTTAAGTGGTTAAAGACATTGGTCTGTCATGTAGGTCCGGGCTCGGATCACAAGTCGGACGTAAAAGTTACAGATTGCAGCTTTAACACCGAAGCTTTCACTGTGTGCATATTCATATTTTAAGTGGTATCACTCTTAGGAGGATTGCCCCCACAACAAGGCAACATCATCACACTGGATATTTAATGCCATTGCTTCATCACTAACATTTACAAGCCAGGACAGCTTCTAAGGGCCCTTGGCATCTCCCAAACTTTCCACCTACTGTATTGATTTGGCACATTGGTCTATACACATGCAAAAACGCAAAGTTTTGTCTCGCTTCAATAAGAAAGATTGTGGACCAGCTGTGGTGATGTCATCCTTGGGTCTGTGCATGTGTAAGTTGTACAAACAAAATACAAAAAAGCTTTGTGCGCATGCTGGGTTATCTTATCAGATGTAAATTCGTTTCTGCTAGACTTATCAATACAAACACAGCACACATCACATATATATCACTCTGTAAGGGAATCTGGTCTGCAGATAACATTTACAACAACACAATTAATATATATTTCTTTCAATAAATCCAGTTCGACTCTTAAAGTTCAGATTTAATCTGGCATCTGGAGATGTATGCAAATCCATAAATCCTAACCAGAAAGGATGAGATACATCATACGTGCCATGGGTGGAGGCGAGGAGGGAGAACCTTTCATCATTTCATCTTTATGATTAAACGAGTGGGTGAGGATTAGATGTTATGACATGAGTCACTGGGAAGTCTGTGTATGAGAACTGTGAATTCACAACTGACTTTACATTGGGGCACTAAGTGAACATGTGTATTTTCAAGGACACAATCTAAACCTACATAATATTACACTAATACGATGAATTGAATATAATGCCAATTCAACTCAAAACTGGACTACCGTTTTATAATTCCTATCCATATTGTGAATCATAAATTATGGCTCATCTTGAACCAGTTTTATTTTCTTGTTCGTAGGCCTTGTTGTTTCATAAATCAGTGAGATGCTCCCTCTAGTGGCTCACAGAGGTGTGAGTGTGAGAAAAGGGGAGCAGGAGGGGCCACAAGCAGGAGAGGAGGCTTGAGAATCATTTGGAAGGGTTAAATAGGTGAACACTCAATGTCACTGTATGCCTTGATTTCACCATGTAGAATGTACTCATTAAAACAAAAAAGGAAATCCAAGGACAGTTTTTTGTGTGTATTTCCTACTCTATGTTGAAAAATAATCATGCAAATCATAGTCCCTCAAACTATGCATTTCTAATTTCACATGCCCCGAAGCAGAATTGAAACCTCAGAGGACCGCAGCAATCTCAGCCATCGCTATAATATCACCATCATCCGAGGCAATCACTCTCTCTTCTTCCCTCAGTTAGTTTATCGAGTGCTTTGTCTGTCATAATGAAGCTCTCCCCGTTTCCCCCCAGCTAATGAGATGTTCATTAATCTACACTAAAATGATTCCAATCGTTCCAGAGAATGGAGCAATTAGAATTCGGTGGATAATTAAAAATTGTCCCAATTTTTTAAAAGGACCATCCGCCGCCTCCTGTGCCTAAACCGCTATCCCACCATGTTACCCGAGGGTGTAATCTGGGTGAATACTTAGCGCTGCATTTCAAGCTAGTCTGAGAGACCGCAGAGAATTCGAGAGGAGCAGGCGATCAAACTGAACAAAAAGGCAAACCCAAATCTTGTGTCTCATGGGAAACAATTAAAACAAAAATAATTTAAAAAGGACAAAGAGTGACAGAAATGTGCAGTGTTTTTTGGCAGCTCCGCAGCATTCTGTGGCCGACTTGGCTCATGTCGTGTTGACTCAAACAGGTCAGAGGGACAACCCAGAGAACTTAGAGCTCAGGTCAGGGCTCAGAGACAGGTTGGAGAGGTTGATGATGTCTCACAACCAAAAGGAGCCTCATGTTTATGGTAATGAACAGCAGAGGGTCAGAGGGGATGATAGAGAGAGCAACAGCGGGAGGGAAGGAGGGGTTGAGGTGTGTGCGCGTCTGTCTGTGTGTGTGTGTGTGTGTGTGTGTGTGTGTGTGTGTGTGTGTTCGCGCGTGCGTGTGTGCAAGGTAGAAATGGAATGATCTGAACAGTCTGCTGTCCATGTTTTATTGCCGTCATGTTTCGTTACTGTGTTGTTTCGTCCTGAGAGAATACCACAGAGATGTTAAATGTTGTTACGGCTATACTGTGATAACAAATCGGAGAAATCTGTCTCCGACAAGAGGAGTGTGAATGGAGAGGGCACAAAGAAAAGGCAAAGGCAGTATGAAAGTATGATGAGGACAGGACGACAGAGAGAGGGATACACTAAGCTGTCACATCTCGAGGAAGGACTCGGACATAACCCTGCACCTGAATTATGAAGGCTAATTATGTGATGACGAGACAGATGGCAATGGGGGGAAAGAGAGTGAGAGAGAGTAGAGTAATAGGAGAGCGGACAGAGCACTGTAGCACAGAGTAAAGGAAGGATACAGATGGTGAGAGAGGATAAACGAGACAGGAGGTGATAGACTGAAAAGAAAGGTGAGATGGGGGAGACTTCTAGTAATATAACCTGGCTCAGCACTAAACACAGAGGGACAGCTCGGACCATTTGGGCTGAAAGGCCACAGTAAGCATTTACTGTGCTGTGATTTACCTTGCACTATTTCTTTTAGGCCATGCAAGCTTATTTGTATAGCACATCTCATACACAAGGGAGCTTGATGGCACGAAATAACAAAACAGGCAAGGACATCTGTATGCATTGTATAAGATATCCTGCATAGTGCATACTGTATGAAATGTGATTTAGTAAAATGCACAGGACGGAAGCCTGCTTCACTTTCAAACCTATAAAAGATGTTATGAAACTCATCTCAGGAATTCCAACTCAATACATACCATCCCCCGCAGCAGGTAAATTCTGATTACATCACGTGAAATTAACTCCATATGTGGGCTTCAGCGCACTCGCTGTAACTCAACCATCTGTTTTATCATGTCTTTAAAAGATGTCACATTACCGTAGCATGAAGAATCCTTTGTACGAACGCCCGGTCGTTAAAGAGATAACAGACACTGAACTGCTTGATTCTGTGTAGATAATCTTCTACATCACAGTACTTTCAAACCAACATATTGAACCTCTAAACCACTGATTCTCAATGTGGGGTCTGGGGACCCCCAGGGTCCCTGAGGGGGTAAATGATTGATAGTAATCCAACACCTTACAGATCTGTAATTCCAAGAGTGTATGGAACCTAATGGACACTTACAGGTCCATATGGTTCCATTTTGTACACAAATTAACACTGGGTTTTACAGTGTAGATTGGTCCCCCAGACATAACATCGGGTCTGTGGCCTAATGCACTGTCAAACTGTATACGTCCTAGAAATTAAAAAGGTTAGAACCACTACTGTAGATAATCTACTTTATCACGCTGGTGCTTTCAAGCCAACACAGTGGAATCTCTCTTCTAGATTCAATCATTCCTTGTACAGAGAGTAGATATAATATGTCAGCATGTCTCTTTGGGAATCTTTTCTCCCTCCTCATCTCCATCCGTCTCGTCTACACTCCCCCAACTAGTAATGGCACATTGAAGTCACAGAAGCAACCCTCATATCCAGTCTGGGAAGCCAGCATTGACCCCGGTCATTAGATTTCGCTCCAGACTGAAGCCCACTGACTCACACACTGTCTGACACACATCCCAGAGTGGGAAGAGAATGCTAGACCACTGTCCTTTGTTCACGCCATGGCTGCTGACAGGGACAGAGGTAAAAAACTGTCTCCCAGTGGTTACCGGGTTATCAGGCGTTGCCGCGGTAATGGAAGTGACAACCGTGTCCCAGGGAGACGGGCTGGCACACGACGTGTCCAAGCAATCACAGGCCCGACCCCTGATGAGACCAGACGTAATCTTAATTAGATAGTGACACCGATACTCACTCTGTCTCACTTGCATGTGCGCGTGCGCTCAGTCGCACATACACACACGCACAGCACACACACAGTATACACATGAGCACACAAACACATCTGTTGATGCATTAATTTATGGTGTGTGTGTGTGTGTGTGTGTGTGTGTGTGTGTGTGTGAGAGAGAGACAGGAGCACACATGGCAATTAGAACACGTGGATGCACACAGTAACACATCGGTGGTGCATTCATCTGCATCAGAAAATTATTTGGGTTTTCAGTCATTTTCAGTTAGAAATGCACTCTTGTGAATTGACTTGGGCTTCTAAATACGTCTAGTTTACATACGAGTGCCTCTCCAGTGGCTGGTTTCAGAGCAGCTGTTTGAGTAGTTTATTTCCAATGCGTGTCTGTGCACGCACACATTTCCTCTCTCAGATCTTCACATTCCAACCAATCCACTGACCCGTCT
Organism: Protomyctophum bolini; assembly: GCF_963924005.1. NCBI lineage: Eukaryota > Metazoa > Chordata > Actinopteri > Myctophiformes > Myctophidae > Protomyctophum > Protomyctophum bolini. Next base: position 20,534,405 of record NC_137874.1, on the reverse strand, counting down.
TTAAAAAGGTCACATATATCAAACACACAAGAAAGAATCTACGAAAGCACACACACACACACACACACAACCTGTATGAGGTCATCTTGACCCTTCATGTCTGTTTTTATAACCAGAAACAGATTGAACTTGAAACTGTTCCACATCTGTTATGCACACACCACACTCTCATATAATACACCGGCATCAGAGTCAGGTATGCACGTTGGTCCACACACAGATGTGCGATCTTTATGAATGCACCTGACCAGTGGCTGAAGAAGTTGGACACTCAATACCACTCTGAATTCTCATACAACACTGTACTCTTTATGCTGCCGTTAAGTGGCCATCTCTGTACCAGCATTTCAGCAGATTTAAAATTTGTTCGTTTTCATATAAATTGCTCCTGTGTTCTGTGTCCAAAACTGTCCATACATGAGCGGCCAGAATCCACAATCAGTATGGCCTGCACTCTGGCGATACCTGACAGATGTTGGTCCCCAGAGGTAGAACAGAAATAGACTAAAAAGCTTTTACACTGCACTTTCCATCTGGAATAACGCACAGAATTGCCAGAGCTACTTACCAGGGGTAATTTAAAGATTGAGAAAATAATACTCTTGGTCAATATTAAAACAATAAAAATGTCATGAAATAAATTGGATATAGTGTGCGACTTAATATTTGGTTACTTGAATTGATCATGGATATTGTTGCAGTTACGTTGCTAGAATATTCATGCTGCTCTCTTGGCCTTTTATCTGGTTAATTACTGTATATACTGTACTGTCTACTTGTGAGGGCATGTTTGGTGTATGTCATTCTCTAACCTCTAATAACTATACTTCTATCTTCAAATATGGAAGCACAAGTATCGCCCATACATATTTTTGAGTGTGCGAAACGCACACTCAAAAATATGTATGGGCGATGACGTCACTGACAGAACGAGAAAAATTGCAGCTTTCCCCTGAAGCCAAAAGCAGCCTGAAAGATGGCAACGCAACAATGCAGCTCATCATCCACACAGAGCCAGGGGTCACATGCTGATACCAATACCAACAAGTCATGGTCTTTGTCTCTGCAATGCATCCTAGTGCACAGGCATCCTATTCCATCCATCACAGATTAAAGGCTCAGTCTGTCATTCCCCATCCTAGTATTAGTAACCCATGAAGGTTTCCAAAGTCGTTAATTTGAAAAAGATATCCCGCACTCTTAAACAGGGGAAAATAAACTCTACAGTATGTCTATTCCAAATTCACCATTTAGAATGAAACATTCAAACATGACACCCAATCTTATGAGTTGAAAAGCTGCATTAAACAATAATAACAAAATAAAAAGACACGTGAATAAAGATACTTAATTGTGAGTAGTGGTTTGGAATAGATCTAGATGTCTACACATGCTCCCCCTTGCCTTGGGTAACATCATAAACATTTCTTTACCTTATGTCCAGCTTCAGTGCTGTTCTTGTCATCCAAGTGTCCTACAGGGCTCTGTGGCACAAACTGAGGGCTGTCCAACACCGTCTCATCCAGACTGTCCACCGTCAACCCTGACACCTCATCCAAAATGTCCTCTGCACACAAGAAGAAGAAGAAAGCGGCTTTACTGAATAAGCATTGCATGCGTGTTATATCAAAATGATGAGTTTTCTCAGATGGGTAGCTGGCATCTCCCTTAGGGAGGGTGAGAAGTTCAGAGACTCTGCTTCTTCACTTGCCTCTAATTCACTTGGAAAGGAGCTAAGGTGGTTCGGGTATCTACAGTAGTATACGGGCCGTCTCCCTAGGGAGGCCCTTGGTGTATGTCCCACCGGGAGGAGACAACTAGGCAGGCCAAGGATAATATCTCCACACTGGCCTTGGAACACCTCAGCATGCCCCAGGATGAAGTTCTTTTTAATCTATTTGACGAGCAAGTATTTTACAAGATACTTTTTGATATCATGCAGCTGTCACGATATCTAGATATCATATCATCGTGCCCATCTCTGTCACCATCAGACGATCATACCTACAGTACTGTATCAAAGCTTCCCCTTTGTGCACGGGTAGCTCATAACAATAACACCAGACACTGCTTGTCTTGTTGACTCTCGGCCCAACACCCCGAGTACTGCACGCCATGCATAACGACAGCTTCCCTCCATTTAGGGATTCACATTAATATTCAAGTGCTACTGGAGGCCGAACATAAAGCAATGGCAGTTTGTCAGCCTGAGCGCTGCAACGCTCCAGTTCGGAGGGAATACAAATGACGTCCTTGCATAGATAAAAAGGGAGCAGGTCAGAGAGCGAGCAGCGTTCTGCCCATCTGCCAGGAGGTTGGATGTCAGACAGTATCTATGAATAATTAGTAGATCACCCCATTCACCTCCAGCTTAAAAATAATATAAAATAAAAAGAGAATCGCGGCCCTCACCTGCATGCCCCCTTTCCCTGGAGATATTTGCAGTGAGCGACCGAACATGAATTAACGCAAAAGAAAAAGAGACCTAGAAGGAATTTGTATTGGCATTGGTGCAGGGATTCCCCGTATAAAACGCTAAGTGAATAGTTTTAAGTGGACACCCAAATTGATTGTTGTATTTAGTCATGGGCCCCATTCTGAAAATATTTTATGCCACAGACTCCACATAGGGAAGATTTGTGTTAAAAGGAATTTTCAAAAATAGATGATCAACAAACTCTTGTGAGCCTGTTGATCGACTATTTTTGAATATCCGAAGTATAAAATATGGTGGCCCAATTAGAGGACCACTGAACAATTTAGACTTCCATTCTATTTTTCTGAACATTTACGCTGCAGATAGAGGGCACTAGTCTGCAGCTTATTTGTGTTTCATCTTGGCAATGAAGTTCAGTCTGCTAAAATTTGAATAATAACATTATTGTATCATTTTAGGATGTTTTTGTGTAGTTACTGTAGACATATTTCTTTAAGTGATGTGGAATGCTTACCTTGACTCTGGGAGAAGATGTCAGTGGCCTGGTCCTGCTCCGAGCGCTGTGGGGGGAGTGAGCACAGCAGGCGAGGGTCCAGCAGGGGCACGGTGCTGACGCTTAGGGTCAACGCTGGGTGGATGAAGGCAGCCCGCATGTCCTCCATCTGGAGGGCCGACGCAGGCTTGCCGTTTAGTAAGAGGATCTCATCACCCGCTCTCAAACCTGAAAGAGAACGCGCAGTGGGACAGAGCATGAGAAAGAGGGGATTCAGCCCAGGGATGCGGTTTGCCACACAGGAGCGCTTCACTCACCAAAACACATACAGCACATAACTACACAGTAAAATCCTCAGCGTACATTTAGCTCTGAGCATGTTTAAATGTAACCAGATGGATCGTTATTATGGGTCCATCTGGTTAGACATTTGTATACTCTCACAGAGTTACAAATTGATACATTAGCAAAGAGGATTTTACTATGCTAAGCTTCACTTCATTTACACAACATTGCTTCATAAAATATATTAACAAGCTACAGTACAAGCTGATATTTCTGAGTAACTGTAGCTCCTCTGTGTGTTTGTGTGTGTGTGTGTGTGTGTGTGTGTGTGTGTGTGTGTGTGTGTGTGTGTGTCTATATAATTAATGTATTTATTTTAATGCGCAATATCAAACCCAAATATAAAATACTGAACAATGGCAAGTGAGAGTTACAGTATACTTAAACCCTTAAAAAAATAAATGTGAAACAAGGTGACAGTAAGAGAGAGAACATATGTTTCCAGGTGATCTCCAAACTGCAGGACACCATCACACAGCACAGCCTTTCTATGGCACGTGTTACTACATGACATTGCAAACTGTCAATTCAAAACAGGTATAAATTATGTACAGTAAACACCAAACATACAGCCTCTCTGCTGTTCGCCTTCAACAGCAGGCAGCACCATGGTCACATATAAGTATGGACTATTATCTTGTTCCTATGCATTAAAAATGCAGTCTTCGATGCTTGTTTGCCAGAGGCAAATCATGACATAACAAGACTGGATAGGTTCAAACAGTAGGGTGAAATGCTTGTCTTTCCCTGTGCCATCATCACTGTGCTTTCTGTCCGTCCATATGGTGAATAATCCAGGCAGTGTCTTGGAACAGAGTTGTTCAGTTTGGCTGTCTCTGTTTTCTGGGCCCTCCCTTTTGCCACCTGCGCCCTAGTCACCTAATTACTTCTCAGTCTCCAACCAATTAGCTGGCAAGATTGTCCAATAATATAGATTGGATGTGACAGTGGTTTAGAAAACGAAATAGCTCTCACCTACCTTCAGTACAAAGGCCAGACTAAAGGGTTTGGTACTCTTGACACACATGAATCTAAATTATATTGTCCAAATATATATATATATATATATTTTTTAAAACAAAAAAACAACTGAAGTAGACAATCTACAAGTTAGGTCACCTATTTTAGCAATTTGTCACACAAGAATTATATAGTGTGTGTACACTGTACAGTATATGTGTGGGTGTGTGCGTGCATGTGCATACAGTAAATGTGGGGCTCTTAGTATTGTCAGATGTAAGAAGGGCTCCAAGGTAAAAAGCTTCCTTTGGAAAATGATCAGCAGTAATGTCAAGTATACGGTGAGTCATAGTTAATGGGGTAAACATGCCAGACCACCAATAGGTCCTTTAATTCACATTGCATTCCATCTAATGGAAATAGCAGACAGTCTGAAACGCTGTGAAGCTGTTTTAAAATAATAATGCCTCACCACCACCAACCAACACCCAACACGCGCACACGCACGCACGCACATACGCGTGCGTGCGCGCACACACACACACACACACACACGCACGCACACACACACACACACACACACACACACACACACACACACACACACACACACACACACACACACACACACACACACACACACACACACACACACACACACACACACACACACACACACACACACACACACACATTTAGCCCTAAGTTATGACCTAGTTGTCTGCATTGTGAAATGTCAGCTGTGGTGTAGTCTTTTATTGGATGGAGAAAGAAAACCCCTCTGGTCGTACTATTGTGTGTGGGCGTGCATGCATGTTTGCGCGCATGTGTTTGTTTGTGTGTGTGTGTGTGTGTGTGTTTGGGGGGGGGGGGGGATTTACACTGAAATATGGACAGAGATGGAGCTTAGAGACAACTTGTCCAATGCTAGCCTGGTTTCTGCACACAGCCCCTCCAGCAATTATAGGCCAATTTTTATCCATTCCCTTCAGTTCACATTCACTAACACACGCACGCACGCACGCACGCACGCGCACGCACGCACGCACGCACACACACACACACACACACACACACACACACACACACACACACACACACACACACACACACACACACACACACACACACACACACACACACACACACACACACACACACACACACACACACACACACACACACACACACACACACAGTCTGACACTCAATCTTTATTCAGTGACTCAAGATGAGACAGTGTAATATTCCAGTCTGGCTGCCACATCCCCTCTCCGTCTCTGCCTCCCAACAGAGGTAAAGCCAGTACATCCCTAACCTCTGGCTAGAGACAGTCTGCTACTGCACTGCTATTTAGAATGCTAATACATTAGAGGACACAATGTCACACTTGAGTAACCATGGTCTGACTCTCAGGGGCAGAAAGGGCGCAGACCCTTCATTTTCTGCACATTAACATAACATTGTATCACAGAACCTCTGTGTGTTTCTCAAAGAGCTGTTAGGTCTCTGTGACTCCATCACATGACAGGGAACCGGTAGTCCCTACCGTGGAGCAGACAACAGCTAAACAAGACAAAGGAGAGCAGATTTATTTTTAGCCCTTTGATATGTCATTATTGGTATAG
>NC_137874.1:20503542-20523542 GCF_963924005.1 Protomyctophum bolini | reverse complement strand
TCGAGAGGTGTGCGCTACTACTCTTTGATCTTGTATACTTTGATACTTCCCACCTCCCATAGTGTCAATTCAAGTGGATTTTGCAGTGTACCCATCAGGCTGAGACACCAGGACGGACATGTTGGGTTCTTTCTCACCAGGTCAGAGATGTCCTCTTCAGGCTTTGGGACATAGAGGAGAACCTGGCCCTCCACACAGACCTTGAGACGCACGTAGTGGTTGGATGGATCCAGCTTATGGGCCTGCAAGACACAATGAAGGTCCAGAGGACAGGAGGAGTGTTAAAGACTGTTAAAGACACAATGAAGGTCCAGAGGACAGGAGGAGTGTTAAAGACTGTTAAAGACACAATGAAGGTCCAGAGGACAGGAGGAGTGTTAAAGACTGTTAAAGACACAATGAAGGTCCAGAGGACAGGAGGAGTGTTAAAGACTGTTAAAGACACAATGAAGGTCCAGAGGACAGGAGGAGTGTTAAAGACTGTTAAAGACACAATGAAGGTCCAGAGGACAGGAGGAGTGTTAAAGACTGTTAAAGACACAATGAAGGTCCAGAGGACAGGAGGAGTGTTAAAGACTGTTAAAGACACAATGAAGGTCCAGAGGACAGGAGGAGTGTTAAAGACTGTTAAAGACTCATTCATACTTTGCCGTACGTTGTTGCTGAAAATAGCCGACGTATAAGCATCGCATCGCACATCGGCTATTGGCGGTGAGAGACTCCAGGATGCAGGATGGACTATAAATTCAGCATTATACTGAAAGTACTGATAAACTAGGAAATGACAAACAATGAATGTGATTTCACTGTAAGCTGCTGTAGTTTGATCCTCTTTAACAGAAAGCTTACAATGGCACACTTGCACCGTGTGGCTCAGTACTGTACAGTGTACTGTATACACACTGTAACACAGCTGACAATTGACAGCATTAGAGGATATACTGTATGTATTCAATCATGCATGTTCTTCTACATGTATGCATTGCATACTGTATAGGGGACAGATTAGGCGCTCCAGTTATTTATGACATTTCATCACATGCACAGTTGCACACGCACGTTCAGACGTACAGATCGGCTTCATATACTGCACATGTGTCATAGTGGATAGATCTCGATGGGACATATAGGCCTACATATGCAGTATCATTAAGAATTATTCTAGTGTGCAGCCAAGTATGGCATTTACTAATTATTTAAACTGATAAAGACACAAAGACTATAGGGAGAGAGACAGAGAGACTGAGGTGGGAGGGTTTTTATCAAGTCATGGAGGAATGAGAAAGAGTGAACTGTGCGTGCTTGCATGCGTGAAAGAGAGAGAGAGAGAGAGAGAGAGAGAGAGAGAGACATTGGGATAAAAGAGGGAGATATTGTTGATGAAGAGTACTGAATCTATAATAATAAGGTTAAGGAATTACCCATATTGTATAATAGGGCACATCGATACAAGGAAGTGAACATCTGTTCTGTTCTTTACATACTTGAACCACAGACAATATTACATAACACCTCAACCATCCCAGGTATTGCAGACACACCCATCACTGACAGGAGGAGAGAGAGAGAGAGAGAGAGAGAGAGAGAGAGAGAGAGACCTTGCTTTGCCTTGCCTTGCCTAATGTGTACACATTAAGGGCCTTTCAAACGTGAAGCGATTTAACGCGCCTAGTTCATTTCCAATGAGACCTGCGTTGTGGAGCAGTCGCGGTGCGACAACGCAAGTGTATTTATTACGTGAGCACGATCCCATGAATTTGTTGCGTGCATGCTCGTTTCGTGCACACGCCCGCGACTCACCAGACCTGGATTCTGTTGAGCCCACATTTAAAACTCATCAGTAAACCAAGTCCTAATCCATTTTACATTTTAACTGGCCTGTCATGGTCAATTATCTGTCCAGTCTCTGGTGTAAGCAAATTGTTAAAATGGTTAGAAGAATTGAAACGCTTTGGCCGCAAAGAGAACATTAGCATAAAGTGATATGGTAGCGGGCAGGGTATGCAATTAACGAACGTGCCCAAATTCAGAATGGAAAGGTCTCGAGTCCAACCCCCACATGAGCCATGTGTCACATTAATGTGTCCTTCTCCTTCAGCAAGACATTGAACCCACTTGTCTGCTAACTCGTTGTGGAAACTAAACAGTTTTGATTTTAAGATAGAGTTCCATGATGTTTGTACGTCTTCTGTTTTGTGTTTGTGTCTATGGAGTTGACATTACTCGAGTACAGGGGTTTTCAACTGATTATGAACCAAGCACCACCACCCTGACTAAGAATCAACCTGGGAACCACTTGTTGTGTTGGGTGGGGGGATGGCGTGGTGTGGGGGGAAAAGCTTGAAATGAAATATTGACTGTAAGAGCTTAATTTAATGTGTTAATTTGAGATGAATTAAATCAAGCCCTTAACAGTCACTATTTAACTGACATAATGCTAGCGGTCCAGAGCTTAAAAAAAGAGTAGGAACCACTGGTCTACTCTATTCCATTCCCATAATTGCCCTTATACTGTTCTCTTAACCTTCCATATAAAACTCATATGTCTGATTCATTGCAACTTATATATCAGCAAGCACATGCGATTGCATGATTATATGGGCACATTTCCTAATAATGGTTATGCAACCAGTCAATCCGGTACACGTTCCCTTGAAGTTCTCGACATCTAAACGACAACATTGACATGTCATCATACATCACCCTCCTCCATTATCATACAACAGCTGTGGGTGCGGCCTCAGTTAAGATGGGTGCTGCTAAGGTGAAAACCAGCTACAGTATACTTAATGAACTGATGGGTGTGACCACATAAAAACATTTTAACACATCCTGTACACTTTTTGGAACAAAATTGTGCTCCTACTATAATCATAATAACTGATGATCATGTTTTAGGGAAGAAAGAAATCATGGCACTCCATCTTTACTTTAACCAAATGGACCATTTGGTTCCACACAGAGTTAAAAAGTGTGTGTGCGTGCATGCGTGCGTGCGTGCGTGCGTGCGTGCGTGCATGCTTGTGTGAGCAAGCGTGTGTGCTTGTGAGCTGAGAAATGATGTTTGTGTGCTGGGAAAGGTAATACAGCATGGAACACAATGCACCGGATGCTAATGAAGGACAGGGCTGGGCAAACTAGTTTTACCTTTCACATCAGCTCATGAAACAGGTGAACAGTTATATTATACTCCCTGTCGTGTGTAATGCATTGCACCGAATGTGTGCCAAAACAACTCCCAGGTGTTCAATATTTGAGTAGTACTGCATTTGCAGTGCAATTTAAAAAAGAATCCTATACACCTTTGTTTTGCCAACTTGTTTTTTGTTAGTGTAGTAGAGATTACAGGAACCCAAGGGCTGCAGAAAGGGATTCAAATTTAAACCAGTGCAATCCGCATCAACACACTAACAGTGTGTATACACTCTAGAGTGTATAGAATGCACCAATGGGTTCCCTCGTCAGATTGTCAATGTTTTCTTTTCATCTGGCTGTTTGATTTAGGCAGAAATGTAGGCTTAGGCTTGAAAGAGTCTCATATTGTTCTGCGACGGTACACAGTGGCTCTGACCATTGTTGAAGTCCTTAATAAAGGTGTACAATAACATCATATTTGATCATTATTAGCAAGTGAAGATGGGTCTGAAAATGAAAATGTAGTCAGTAATAACATACTGTACCTTGCAGACTGTGCTCAGGGCATCCAGTGCCGTCTCTCCTGGATGTATGATAACCAGGACAGGCTGGTCGTTGGGCAGACACACCCAGGATGGAGTCAGGTAATCAGGAACCCAGATGTCACTGTCCACGTTCTGCTGGGGAACACTTTTCACAGAGTCTTCCCTCCGACTCTGAAAAACACAATGGAATGACCCCACCTTTACAATAAACATGCTCTGAAAATGCACGCGGCCCACGCCGGCCCACCCATCTGACTGGCCGCCGTGTAAAGTGGTCAAGATCATGGGCAGGCTGCCAACTCCTTCAAGATTTTCAGGTAGGCCCTGGTCCACAAAAGGTTGAGGACCACTGTTGTGTGTACACACACACACACATACACACGCACACACGCACACACACACACACACACACACACACACACACACACACACACACACACACACACACACACACACACACACACACACACACACACACACACACACACACACACACACACACACACACGCACGCACGCACACACACAGATGAATAGAAGATAAACCATGAGATGATAAATGATTTACCTGTTCTGAACATCTATTTTGTACATACAGCGCGAGGGGATATCAATATTTGACACCTCCCAGAGATCTGAATCGTTAGTCAAACACTGATCCTAATTCAGCTGTATTTTATTTGTTCTATTCAGAGTGGCACAGACTTGTGTAGGCTGATAGCATCACCACTGAGTGCAGGGTACCAGATCATATTACCTTTAAATCTAATCTAATCGTGTGTGTGTGTGTGTGTGTGTGTGTGTGTGTGTGTGTGTGTGTGTGTGTGTGTGTGTGTGTGTGTGTGTGTGCGTGCAAGTGCGCTCGTGTGTGTGTGCGCTCGCACGCGCATGTGTGAGAGAGTCTCCACATCTGACATGAGGTCCATGCTCTGTGACCTTTGAGTCCATCAGTCTGACCTCTGACAATCTGCCCATCCCATCAGTACAGACAGATCCTCTCCTCTTCCACGGCAGACTGTTTGTCACTGATAACATATCTGCTCCTATCAGGTAACCAGACAGCCAGATAGCCCTTTCTTCTTTTCATCCCTCTCTCATGCCTGCCCCGCCCCCATCCATCACTGCCTCTGCTTCTGCTACCCCCCCAGCCCCCCCCCCCCCCCCCGCTCCCTCCATCGCTCGTCACACAACCCCAACATTAGGATTTGAATTCTCGCCACACAATCTGCTGATGGTTATAACAACCTAACTGCCATGGTGGTCCCTTGTTTAACTGAACTCAGACTTTTAGTATACTCGGTGTGTGTGCGTTTGTGCGCGTGTGTGAGTGTGTGTGTGAGTGTGTGTGTGTGTGTGTGTGTGTGTGTGGCCACATGCGCACGTGTAGCACTCTGCACATATATACTGTATGCATGCATCTATACATTACTTTAATCCCTTTAATTGTATACATACATAAATACATTTCTTAGATTGGAATAGTTTTTATTTTGACGCTTGCTTTGGCAATGTAAACATGTGTGTTTTCTCATGCCAATAAAGCTCCTTTCAATTGAATTGAATTTATATACCCATGTGCATTCACATATGTATGTAAAGTAATATACACTATGTACAGTATGTGTGTGGGCGAGAGAGAGAAATTGGAAGAGACAAAGAGAGGCAGACAGAGAGGGAGACATAAAGGCGTGCACACACACACACACACACACACACACACACACACACACACACACACACACACACACACACACACACACACACACACACACACACACACACACACACACACACACACACACACACACACACACACACACACACACACACACACACACACATTCTTATAGACAGACAGCAGCCTGGGGTTGGGGGGTGCCTCCTCCTCCTACTCCCTGAACTCCCAGGCCTCCTCGGCACCATCTGGCTCCCCTCCTGGCCTACCCAGCATGCCTCTGCTGGGGGTGGGAGAGGCATGGGCAGCATGGTAAACTAACACCCCACGCACGTACACACGCACACGCACACACACACACACACACACACACACACACACACACACACACACATACACACACACACACACACACACACACACACACACACACACACACACACACACACACACACACACACACACACACACACACACACAGGCGTCTCCAATAATCTATCCTCCCTCTGTCAAAAGCAAACATAGTAGGCTCACAAAGCTTTTTTTCTTTTTCTTTTTCAAGCGTTATCAGTCTTTGCTTTGTTTAGACAGGACAGTGTAGAACAGGGAGAGACATTTCAAAATGTCTTCCCACTACTACTTTCCCTTCACTGGCTTCCGGATGCTTCCTGCATCCAATTCAACACACTGGTGGTGATGAACTACCAGGCACTACCATGGCATAGCCATGAGGGACGGAATGCCCTTACCTGAAGGGCACGGTCCACCCCTACACCCCTCCCACACACTTCAGATCAGCTAATACAGGAACATCCCTCCCACTGTCGTAAACTCTTCTCTTACTCACGTGCCTGGCTCTCAAGCTGTACTATGTCTTCTCGCCCTGAGTCAGAACAGCAGACTCACTTTACATTTTCCCTCACAGTCTGAAAAGCCACCATCTCCAGAGACCAGCTCAGACCCTAAGACTTCTTATTTCCTTGTGCAGTATCATTACTTGCTGTCTATTTCGATAGATGATAGTTCTTTATTCATGTGACCATTTACTCTGTTGGCATTCACGCCAAGTACTCTGCATAAGAGCATATGTCAAATGTCTGAATTCATGCAGCTGGGGGCAAAGAGTGGGGGAAGTCATGAAACGCAGGTCCACCAATCCTCAATGCACTGGAGCACCCCTTTAAAAAGTGTCTTCTGATCCTAACACTGCATTGTGCTAAAACCACTATCCTCCTGCACTATCCTAAAAACACTTATTGTAGAAAACCACTAAACCTTGGAAAGGTGCTGTTCGCCAATGCTGACTGTACAATATGCAGTTTAGAAATACACATAATTAAAACACTGCAATTTGACTATCTTTCTATTGCCTCCTGCGTGCTTTGTGTGTGTGTGTGTGTGTGTGTGTGTGTGTGTGTGTGTGGGAAGGGAAATCAATCCCCTATAGTGCTGCCTGTGGTCCTCTAATCATAGTGGTTCGGTGTTCCTGCAGAAAGTGCTACCATGAGCAGAGTTGTGACAGCATGCTGGTACTCTGCCTGCCCTCTCTCCTCTACCGTACAGACCAGAGGTCAGCATGTTGGTACTCTGCCTGCCCTCTCTCCTCTACCGTACTGACCAGAGGTCAGCCCGGATGGAGCTGACGGGAACTGTCCTTGGCACAATACGGGCATCCAGCCCTAGTATAAGCTAGCTATGCTGTCGGTCAGTCTGTCGGTCCAACATTTTCAAGCACAAACCAAGATGCACTGTTAGCTTTGTTTTCTGCTTAGATTAACAGGCAGAAATGGATTGCAGTCATTTAACTCGATCACATAGCTTAGTAGTTAGTAGTTATAGACGACTGTAGCCGAGTGGGTATAGAGAGAGGCCAGCTGAGAATGGACAGGTCACTGGTTCGACCCTCGGCTCACACAGTCACCATGTTGAAGTGCCCCTGAGCAAGACACTTAACCCTGCACAGCTCCCCTCGTACATTCATCTGTGCCATCTGAGCAGCCATCTGCTGGCTGAATCAGTAAAAGTACCTTGAGGGGGTTCCAGTGGGTCCCCAGTTAAATGATAAACAGATTGATAGTAGCATGTACACTCCTCAGAGAGTTCCAGAGATTACATTTTTTAAATAATAATCATATCATATGCATATTAAAATGGGGGTCCTTAAAATGAAAAAGGTTGATAATCACACTCCTATACCAGGTTCAAATATCTCCCATCAGGTGAAGAGTGAGTCTTAGAAACACATGGAGCTGACATATTAACAGCCTTGTTGGTTCATGGCCTCGTAGTTCTGTGATGTCCCTCCATGGTTATCACGGCGTACAAAAATGCTAGCTTTTACGGAGGCTAATGAAAGTCTGGAGTGTTTATTTAACTCTGAGAGGGTACTCTCATAATTAATTAGACATGCTACAACCTCATTTAGTATTTGTATGTTTTGTATTTGTACACTTAACTTTTTGTCTTGTTAGTTTTGGTCTATATTTTTCTATTACTCTCTTAGCATTATCTAACTATTAAAACAAACTTGATTGAATGGTTGTATGAAATAAATGTGATCTACTGAGCTGAGTTCAACAGGTTAGATGCATTGCGTCAGATGTATTGCATCAGATCTCGTGTACTGGTCATTTTTGCCGAGGGCTGAAGTCAGTTAAGTTCTTACAGATTTCTCGCTGGCAGAATCTTCAAACATGCGCTCCAAAGGCTTTTTCACTGGCTCCATCCTGTCAACAAACACCTGCAAACACAAAGTATTGTACAATAATTCACCTTTTCATTTAATCATTTCATTCAAAAATGTGACACCTGCCGTACTGAATGCTACAGAGAAATGTTTCTCCATAAAAACTCTGACCATGATGTCAGCGTTAAGTTTAGGTCAATCTCCTCACATGGAGAATGTTGTTTTCAAACATATGGTGCCTGAATTCATACCAAGTGGGAAGTGGGAGGTTTATGACCTGGAGCTTTACACCTCAAAGCATTCAAGTGGTTGAGGTCAGAACAAAATGGATCCCTGAAATAAACGTGCCTTTGTTGGTCTGCTTTAATTCACAGTATGTTTTACACCAGCATTTTTCACAAACCACGGCCCCGTCATTTCATGAGCCAAATTCCAAATGACGTGTCCTGAGTCATTTGCTTCTCGAGGACCCGAGAGTGCAGAAGAGAGAAGGCTCTCCAAGGTGTTGGAATGAGGATATGTTTGCAGATTTTATTTTTGTCAGAAGGAGTGACATGAGAATGTTTAGGTTTAGTTTTAGTTATTGGATACGGCAACAGACAGGCTTGACAGGCTCTTCGGGCTAAACTATACACTGTATGGGAGATGGGATCCAAATCCAAAATTGAGTTTTATACTCATATTTTTTGTCATACCTAAATGTACACTTATACTGATATCCTGACCTACACATATCCAGTTACAGGACATCCAGAGGCCTTGCTGACTTTCGTAATCAGGAGTTCATCAATATCGGGACTTTGCCCAGACCGATACAGTGGTTATCAATGTTTTAGCACCAGAATAGGCAATAGGGATGCTAGGGCCCATGAGATTAATATAATAATATTATGTTAGATGATGTGAGACTGTAGTCACCTGGCTGATGGAGGGATGTCCCTTAGTCTTCCTCTTGGCGGTGGTGTCCAGCCCCCAGAGGGAAGAGAAACGACTGCGTCGCTTGGTGGAGGGGCGGGGCATGGCTTGGCTCCGTCTCCTGATGCTGTTCTCCGTACGGGCTGCGACCTGTGAGGGTTTGTTTGGGAAAACATGAGTCACAATGAAAATGGTGCAGTGACACTCATCCTGCTGTACCATTATAGCCCATTTGCTGTATCTCTGCTCTCAAAATGTGAGTTCTTTTTCTTAGATACACAGCCAGAAAAACTAACTTTTGGGTGACCGCGCTTTTGCTGCTGCTGCCCCCAGGCTCTGGAACAGCCTGCCTCTTCACATTAGATCGGCGCAGTACGCTGCGGTTCTTAAATCCCTACTCAAGACTGACTTCTTTTCCCTTGCTTTTAATAATTTGTGTGAGTGTACTTATTATTCATCTATATTTATTCTCCTTTTTGTGTCATGTCTTATCAGGAAAAAAGGAGTCGAGAGAGAGGATTTGAACTGATGATGATGTATTCAGGTGGTGTATAATGTGTTTAGCATACCAAATGGCTCAGCCAAGCCCCATGTGATAAACCTTGGTGTGACTCATGTTTTCAGTTTGATATGCAAAGTAAATTATGTACTATAATCAAATTCTTTTAGCTTTGTATTATCGCCAAAATCAATCAAAGTTCTCCACACCCATATATAGTCTCCTGTTTGGACTACTGCAACTCCCAGTATACTGGGATTAGTCAGTCATCCCTGTTTTGCAGGCAACAGGTCCAGAACGCCTCGGCCAGGCTCCTGACAGGTACTCAGAAGAGAGACCATAACACCCCTGCCTGCTGTCTCCACTGGCAGTGAGTATAATGGTTCAGAATACATTTTAAGAGTCTCTTGTTTGTTTATAACACTCTAAATGTGCTGCCTCCCTCCTGTATGGCAGACCTTTTCACCTCTCCTTCTACCTGCAAGGCCAGCTGACGTGACTTGCTGTCCCAAGTCCAAACTTAAGTTCAGGGGTGACTGCACTTTTACTGCCGCTGCACTAAGACTACCTTCCCCTCCTTGGGATTTGGCAGCCTGAGTTGTTTTGTGGGTTACTGCTTTTATGGAAATGCACAAATATTTCAAGTCTGTCAGTCTACGCACGCAAGAACGCACTTTCATGTCTGATAATGCACACTGGTGCATGAACGCAGCATTTTCAGTCGCTTATCTCCCCCCAAGTGACCTGAACTCACAGACAGAAACACTTCTTGGCTTTTCTGGGTTAATTCACATTAGGGCACTCAGTTGTGAACAGCATCGTGCATACATGCACGCACACGCAACCACATTGAGTGTTGCGTGCGCATGTGTATGTGTGTGTGTATACACTTGTGAGCTCTATATTTCCCCACAAATAATATAGTCAAATTGGAGAAATAGACATTGTGAGGAACATTTCCCTGGTACTCAGAAGACAAAATGTGGTTGTTGTTTGGAGGTATGCTTACAATTAGGAAAAGGATTCAAGTTGGGTTAGGATAAGCAGGTTTAGATTATGCCTGATTTATACTTAGTTGCATGCTGGTGTTGTGCACCGAACAAATAGCTGATCTACAAGCGGCTTTAGGCCAATCTGTAACTGTCCTTCATAAAATTGGCATCCTAAAAAGTTTGCGTGTGTGTGTGTGTGTGTGTGTGTGTGTGTGTGTGTGTGTTCCTCTCTTTGTCTCTTCCAATTTCTCTCTCTCGCCCACACACATTCTTGCTTTACATTATATACATAATTGTGTGTGTGTGTGTGTGTGTGTGTGTGTGTGTGTGTGTGTGTGTGTGTGTGTGTGTGTGTGTGTGTGTGTGTGTGTGTGTGTGTGTGTGTGTGTGTGTGTGTGTGTGCCATGAGTCAGTCAGTCACGCACATGATTGGTCGGATATGAGAAGACCCTTCTTACATAAACTGTGTGCAAGAGGTCCTTTAATGAGATTCTCATAAGAACACCTCCTTAGGACAATAATAATCCTTATGATGTGAGCGGACGGACGGACGGACGGACGGACGGACGGACGGGGGTGCTGGGATAAAGAGATTTTTTTTTTAACGAGCACATGCACTGAAGTGAAAATGTGAGATAAACACAACAGAAAGAAGACACATGAGGTTATGGCAAGCAGTTTCACACCTGAGAACCATTTATTTCCCAGTCTGGTCTGGTTAAATAAAGATGTTTTTAAAATAATAAAATTCAGCCAATCAGCTGAACACAATCCGTGCTCAAACAGACAGACACACATACTAGGAGGGGCTAGCGCCCCTCAAAAAAATCTAAAGAACAGAACTAAAACATCACGTGTGCAAAAATAGTAGTGTAAAATAAAATCAATAAGAGAATCAATACAATTTCAACACGTAAATTATGGAAAGGCCCTTCGATAAAAGTTATCAATAAAAGAAAATGTGTTCTATGGATATTAAACTATAGTTTTTAGAGGTGGTGGTGGTGGGTGGTGTGGCAGGGGTGATGTATAATTAAATTATTCACCCTTCCAATGCACAACAGGAACGGAAAATAAACAACAACAACATAGAAGCCGAGAGACAAACAGAAGGGCGGGAGAGGGGGATGGAGAGAATGAAGGTACGAGAGAATAGAAGCCAAAGTACTGTTGATAGAAATTAGGAGGAAGTTTGGAAAGATGAGAGGGGGAGAGGAAGAATGCGAGGGCTTAATCCATAATTTTACTTACGTTGCACGATGGCTTCATGTGCCAAATATAGCAGACATACAAGCTCTGCTATTTTCGATGTGCGACACCTTCGTGCAATGAAGTATGAATCAGGATTTAGGCAGATACAAGGAGGAAGGGGAGGAGAAGGAATGATAGGAGGGGAGAGGTGTGGAGGGAGAGAGAAAGAGAGACAGAGAGCAGACGTGGCTAAGCCTGCTTGTGGGAAACTGCCTCAGGGTTGGAGGCCGGCTAACCGACCCAGTATTGATCCAAACATCCAGGAATAAAACACAATCACACTTTGTTGACTGTGGGTTTGTGTGTGTGTGTGTGTGTGTGTGTGTGTGTGTGTGTGTGTGTGCGCGCGCACACGCGTTTCTGCGTGTGTGCACATGTACGTGTGCGTGTGTGTGTGTGTGTGTGTGCGGGTGTGTGTGTATGTGTGTGGAGATAAGACATTCACTCATCTCAAGCTTTTGCATTCCCCTTTGTGTCAAATATCTAGATATACTGTATGTATAGCGTGCCTGGCACACAGCACTCACTGTCAATACATCCACGCGCACACCATCCACATGACCAGGTATGCATGTCCTGCGTGGTTAAGGTATGCATGTCCTGCGTGGTTAAGTGGCACGTAATGTCATGACAAAACATTCCGACCGCTGCGATACTTCATTCAGTACATTCTTTGAGGGCTCGGCAGGGTGACATCGGGAATGCAGCGGTTGGTGGGTGTACGCCGAGCACTGAGCTCATGGCTGGGCCTTTAGCCAGATGGGGGGTGGAGTGGGGGTGGGGGTTACTTGGAAGGGAAATGACTGGAGAACGCAATGGCAGGATGATTTGTTTGCACACCGCCTTCCTCCTCTTAAGACACCGATAAACAACGGAGAATGAAGAGAATGATCTGAATGTGGTGAGGTGAAACCCAGCGTATACAGGGGTGGTTCTGGACAACCGCATATCCCAACGACTCAGCGGTGGGCACTGCCCTCCCTCCCATGAGTCCTTGCCGATAAATGGTGCATTTATATACAGTAGCGCTTTTATCCAAAGCGCTTTACATAGATTGGGCATTACATTCTCCCATGCACACACACATTCATACACCCATGGCAGAGGTAACGATGCAAGGCACCAACCTGCACATCGGGAGCAATTAGGGGTTCACTTCAGAGTCTTGCTCACTTGTTGACACTTCAACACTAACTCTGAGTGAGTGAGTGCATGCATGTGCATGCATGCGTGCGCGTGTGTGTGTGCACATGTGTTTGTGTGCTCCTATATTACCAGTGCATGGAATGAGGACACAGAGAAGATGCCTAGTCGCCCCATGGACAGCTTGGTGGGACGGGAGGCAAAGCCCAGCAGGCGTTTGGGATTGGGGGGCTCCCCTCCCTGGAGACTGGCCAGATAGCAGCGACAGCGGAACAGATCCATGTGGAACTGCTCCAGGTTCTGTTCCCACAGGAAGATCTGTCAGAGAAGTAGAGGCGAAAGAGAGAGCAGAGGGGCGAGAGACAGAGACAGAGAGTGACGGAGGGAGAGAGCGAGAGAGGGATGAGTGAGAATGAGAGACATACAGAGGTAATGAGACACAGAGAAGTCCCAGTAGGTCATGGAAGACACTCCATGATCTCCATCCCAATTTTCTTCAACCGAGAGGTTCCAGCCCGCCGATCGGTCTGATATCTCGGAGTCATCATTGTCATATTACCTGTTGTACCCGGGGTCTGTGACCCTTTTGTACCCAAACTGCCCATATATATATATATATATATATATATATATGTCTGTCTGTTTCCCTTTTATGCCTGTATAAAGATCCCTGTATGCTCACCCTGTATGAGGGCATGCCCATATACTGTATGGGAAATTGGGCATGTTGATTGATGGATCGGTGGTTCTGGACAACCACATATCCCAACGACTCGGCGGTGGGCACTGCCCTCCCTCCCTCCCACGAGTCCTTGCAGATGTGGGAGCCGAGTTTGAAGTGGGCCTGGACAATCAGATCTTTTCCATATATGGGTTTGTTTTATGGTTATGTCTTAGTCATAGTGACATGCCTATTTATGGGTGTATCAGAGTGACGTGGCCGTGGTCCTGCCTATATATGGGCGCATGTGGTTTGTTAATGGTTGGGTATGTCTGATTCAGAGCGACAAATTTTAATATAGAATCAGCCTAAAACCGCTCACTTTGCAATTTGGCCCATAACTCTTGAACCACGTACAGGTCATACACATTGTTCAGGAGGCAACGTCATAAACAGGCCATACATATAAACATTGATCAAGGTTTAAAAAATAATTAATACAGAGTCCAAATTATTATGGATCCCACCGCAGTTCTAGGAAAGCCCCGCTGTGATTGGCCAGTAGTCGTTGTGATTGACAGTTCTCGTTTTTGCGACCAGTCATTAGTCCTACAACTACAACCTATCTCAAACCCTAACCCTAAACCTAACCTCCCACAGGGCAGCACACCTAAAGCTAACCTTAACCCATGTCTGACCAATGACTACGGTAGTCTAAACTAAGTATGCACCCCCCTAAACCTAACCCGAACGGCATAACCTCAGTAAAACTATGCCTTCCCGGGAGCCAATCAGACACATGGTGAGGCGGGTCTACCCTAGAACGTTGGTGGGATTCATAATCACGCGTCCAATCTACCCCAAATTTGAATGAATCACACATTGAAGGACATCTAAACAAGGCAGAGCTAAAAGCGATTTCACTGCCTGGTGGAGATATGCGCTGCGAGTGCCCTTTTCTATTCTGTTGAGGGCGTTGGCGTAGGATGAGTTGTGATGTGGAGAGTTATTACTCAACAATGCAAAAATACACTAGTCACATGTATACATGATACACAAAGTAGGAGGACACATGCAGTGTGTGTGTGTGTGTGTGTGTGTGTGTGTGCAGTGTGGTTTTGTGGAATAAACAAAAGCTGTTGAATATAAAAAGAAAGTAAAGCAAATAAAAAACAATTCCACAAATCATTTTTACATTTTTTTTCTGCATACAATACTCCATTTTGGTGTGCTCGCAATGCAATATAAGACTGAACATGCACACTGTACGGATTGTATTATATTAGAATACACCATTAAAACTGAATTATCTCGATCTGTCATCAAAATAAACTGTAAACAATAATTACAATAAAGACCTAGCCACAAATTAGTTACATTTTGTTTACCCGACTTCGTGTGCAAGGTTTAATGTGTTTTTAACACATGCGAGATGCACTCTCAAACCATTGCTCTAGAAAAGTGCTATTTAATACGTACAGTATTCATACGAGCTTGGTTACATGTAGGGACTTTTCCGCATGCGGACACTGCCTCAGTGAATGCATGCAGTAAAATGTGATGCACTTTAGTATGCAGAGACTTAATCTCAGCATATGAGCACCAGAGACAGTTCAAACGCTCGGCACTGTCTGCATATGTTTGAACATCTAAAGCCATTCTCTTGGGTGTTTAGCACTCCAATCATCTGAAGGTCAATGGAGACACAGCAGCATGCTGTCAATGGAGACACAGCAGCATGCAAGACACGCAGGACTGGCAGGAGACTTTGAAACCGGTTTGTATCCCCATAACTGTGTTTACAAAGCACTTTAACAAACAAACCTGTAGTTATGTTCCTACTTCCTTATATAGAGGTTAAAGGTTAGGGTTAATAGGGAATACTGTAGGACAGTTCATGTGATGTTGGACAAAGAAGACGGCTTGACTAATCCTCCCTCTTCAGGCCTGAATGTCCTGTATGCATATGTGCAGTTATGTACAGTAAGTACAGTACATGATCTACTATGAGAACTGGATTGAACTACTGTGCATATGGGAGTTCAAGCACACCTCCACATAGTATATAACAAAAAGTAGAAAAAAATAGATCACGGTATTATAAATCACCGAATTCTTCGTGAATCACGAGTCGTTCTCCAAAGTGCTTTAACAAACAAAATGAACAGAAACATCGTATTGATCATAATAAACAAGTTAAAACAAAGATGAGACCAGCCAACCCCCCACCTGTTCCAGGATGGTCTTCCTCTTCTTGGTGTCAGTGACGGTGGACAGCTGCATGTCTCCCATCTTCTTCATCTTCTCGTCCATGTCTATCTTCTGTTCCAGCTTGCGGATCTCCGTGCGCAAGAAGCGCACCGTGTCCTCACGGTGATGCTGCCGGGCGAGGGCCGTGGCGCACGCCGAGTGGATCGCTGTGATCCAGTTCTCTAGCTCTGTCTGGCCTGACGTCTGGGTGGAGGGGGTGAGGGGTTTGGAGAGAGACGGAGAAGAAACAATAAGGGGGTGGAGGTTGTGTTGGTGTGTGCATGTGCGTGTGCGTGAGCGTGTGTGTGTGTGTGTGTGTGTGTGTGTGCGTGTGTGTGTGTGTGTGTGCGCTCGTGCTCTCATTAGGGTGACCAGATGTCCCTCTTTGCGTGGGACAGTCCCTCATTTACAAGACTGTTCAGGTGTCCCACAGATTGAGACCCTGTCTGTCCCACATTGTGACTGATGACAGGCAATTGCATCAGTGTTCAAATGCCCTAATAGTTAGTCTCCTAATAGTTGGCCTTTTGTTCGCTCATTGTCTCTTCCTGCAGCATGATTTTAAAACAAAATGTGAGACACCAGAGGAGTTTATAAATGATATAGCCAATAGGCCTATGGTCGAATATGACATCAAGGCATTTAATAGCAACTCAAGTATAGTACGTTGCTAACCCGGTACTGCAGTATCGCTTGTTGTGTATAAGCAATACTTCTGTCCCTCAAATGAGCAGTTTGGATCTGGTCACCCTAGCTCTCATGCTCTCATACATGCTCAAACACTCTCTATATATTTCTAATTCCCGCTCAAACACACAGGTGACTTTGTAAAATCTGATCCATATAGTCAGTGTTTGTTTGTTTTGTGTTATATGAGCTTATTGTAAGTCTCTCTGGATTAGAGCGTCTGTGAATACCTGAACTGTAAATGGTAAAAAGGGCTGTGTGGCTGTCTACAGTCTGTCTACACAGTATGTGCATACTATGGACATACTATACTGTATATGTCCATACAAACCAAAACACAAAGACTACAATAACATAATAGTTTCTTAATATTTCTTATATCTATGCAATTTTTTTAAATACACATTAACCACTTAGCCTATATATTGTATTTCGTTGTACATCGAAGAGCAAAAACAGCAGATCTTGTAAATCAGCTATTTTGACAGTTTCAATTCCCCAAATAAGACATTATTTGAATTCTTCTGAATTTGTCTTTGACTTTTCTTCTTTTCTTCTCCTTTCTTTCTTTTTTCTTGGCCTATGATGACATGCCCAAAATAGAGACGCCAGGTTGAAGGTGTTTAAAATATCACAGTGAGTATGAGTCAGAGAAACAGATGCTCTTTGGTTTTCAGGATTAAGGCCACAGGGCTTCGCCTCAGTGATAAAGTGTCAACCTATGTGTTGCCAACAAACGACAAAATTACCCACAATCCAGCCGGGCCAGCGTGGGCAGCAACGCGTGGATTGTGCAGTGACTGCAGTCATTTCCCTCTAGACTGTAAATGTCTCTTTCATGGGTAAGTACAAGCGTCTTTCTTGGTATTATTCTGTCACGAAGAAATTGAGACGTGCGAATGACAGCCAAACAATGGCGAGTGAGAGTTATCATTAACCTTTCTGAGAGGGACCTGAATACAATCCCATCATCGTTTTATCATCATTCATCTTCCCATTCATTGATTGAATGCCACCCAGGACAGCTGCCATGAATACAAATGGAGGCGCCGTAGTGTGTAGCAGTGGTAAGTGTGCCAGATCACTGTCATACTGTGACAGTGTGGCCTTTAAACATGTCACATATTAAAATAAACACACTGACACATCACTAGCTTATCTACCACACACAGTAGAATGTCATGTGCGCAAATAACCACTGTATTGCTCTCTCTCTCTCTCTCTCTAACTCTCTCTCTCACACACACACACACACACACACACACACACACACGCATGCACACACGCACACGCGCACGCACACACACACACACACACACACACACACACACACACACACACACACACACACACACACACACACACAGAAACACACACAGAAACACACAGAAACACACAGAAACACACGCACATGTGTACTGTACATACTGTATGCATACATGCAAGAAAGGATGCAGAATACACATACAGATAGGTGTGGTCAGTAGTTCTCTCTCTCACCTGGAAGAGGAAAGCATCCCCCACAGAGTTGCTGAGACAGAAAACAAAGTCCTTCTTAGGATGTTCCGGCACAGCCTGTACGATGCTATTTTCTGCCCACACGGCGTGCTTGGGAACACTGTTGTGGTCAATGCCTGATCGACCGTCTGTCTCATAGAGGAACAGAGTGCAACCTGGAGACCAATTAGAAGAGAAAGGAGGGGTAGGAGAGGAGAGAGACGGAAATAAAACAGGTGTGAAAATAGCATCGATTGCATATCAGACTTGTGTTTTAGAAGACTAATTGAACTTAGAAGGTGTATGAGAGAGTGTGAAATTATTCCTTTATATTAGGCTACACCTCTACACCTTTTCAAATGTGTTTATGGCATGGAGGCTCTGTAAGAGTCTGTCTGTTTGTAAGGGCATAATCTGCAAATCACTGGACCAGTATATATACATTTTGTTGTGCAACGCTGACAATAAGCCTTTTTTCCACATATGTTTTATATATTTTTAAACATTTAACTTGGCCCGCACTTTTCCTCAATGTAGCCTGACAGCACGTCGCGGGTTCGAGTCCCGAGCCCGGCGGCCTTTGCTGCGTGTCATTCCCATTGTCTCTCTTCCCATTTCCTGTCTCTCTTCAATATAATACTATCCAATGAAGGCAGAAAAAGCCCACAAAATATATATACTAAAAATAAAGAGAGAGAAATTTTATAATGTTAATGAATGGCAGTCGGATCAGGCTGAAACATTGCACAAAGTCACAGATGACATCACAGAATGGCCATATGAAGTCAAGATGAGAGATGTCCAAGATGAGAGATACACCATAGCAGAGTCAAGACACATATCTTGCTATTTCTCACTCAATATTGTTCTAGTTAAAAACTAACATTGGCAATAACCTCAAACCAACAAAACGGTGTAAAGCACAATAAAGTATAAAAACCAAGTGACTATGTTGTTTTCATTGTCACGGTGGGTGATAAATATGACAGGCTTGGCTCGTGCAGTTCATCCTCAGCCTTAACAAACAGCACAAGGTCTGGAGGAACACAACGAGGAGTCGAGGACTGATGTGATTATGCGTTTGAAGAATGAGTAGAGAGCGGAAAGGCAGACAAGAGCAGGAATGCCAGCAGAGAAGCTGTTTTGTTTTCCACGCGTTTCAAGTGGGTGAGATCGCATTAGATGAACCGCAACAATATTAGATTGTGATGAATCGCAGCAGGAGGAAACATAAAGCAGAATAGATGAGGGTGAGAGGGTGACGGTAAGGGAGGGGCCGAGTCAAGGGCACAGGCTTGATGTGATTATAATAGAGTCTGGGGTCCATAGAAACAGGTGTGCAGGATGTCACAGACCGAAGGGTCATGCGGTGCGTGACCGAGATCAAAGTCGAGATAATGTATGCTGTTTAATCATCGCAGTGCTACAGTACATTTTCCTACAGAGTCATTATGCTTATTTATCCCTGGGCAATAGGATCCGTTGCATCCAACATGGCGAAAGCACAATTAGCTATACTTAACAGAAGAGATAAAAAAAAGGAAATCTAGAGGTGTGCAATCTGTGCATAGTTGGACCAAGTTTGTTTTAGTATCTTCAGTACCCACTGACATTTGCAGACAGAGAGACATACACAATGCGTGTCTGCTATTCCCTAAGTTGTATGGAAATCCTAGGTGGAATTGACATGGCTCGGCTTGCTTACAATACATTATCAACAACAACAACAACACATTTTCAATGAGTCTTTGTTTTGACGTTCTACATTCTATAGTGTTTATGTACTGTATGTGTCACCTTTCAGAGAGACCCAGTAGTGTTTCCATTTGCGCCTGGTGGCAGGCTCCACCTTCTTGTTCTTCTTGTGAACCAGGAAGTTCTTCACAGCCAGAGCTCCCGCCTTCCTGACCGTGCCACCCTGGGTGCAGCCAATCAGAGTGTCTGACGGATAGGCGGTGCTCAAGGTTCCGCTGCTCCGCTCGTCGCTCTGAGCAGACCCCGCCTCCTCGATGCAGTCCCGCCTCCGGCGTGTCTGAAAGGAAGAGAGAGAGGAGAACGTTCAGTT
>NC_137874.1:20493542-20498542 GCF_963924005.1 Protomyctophum bolini | reverse complement strand
CCTCTCCTCCGTCTATCATCTCCTCTGTGCTGGTCATGTGCTCCTGGCTCATGTCGGACAGGGAGAACTCCAGACTGTCTTCCCTCCACATGTCCGCTGACTTGGACCTCTTCTTCTTGAAGCTCCCGCCCTCGCGGGGCCCCTCGGTGACACGCTGCAGGTACGTGACCTCCTCTCGGCCCCCCTCCATAGGGCCCCCCTCCATAGGGCCCCCCTCCATAGGGCTGTCAGGAGAGCAGGACATGACAAATGGCTTCAATATAAAGAGATATCTGACAATGGGCGATACCAATAATCAACATATCAACAAATGGCCAAATAAGGCCATATGTTTTTAAATAGTGAAAATAGCAGTTCTACAAGCTCACAAAGCGTCTCGTGTGCTTGCAGATCTGCTACTTCCGATGTCCTTGAAAATGAAACAATTATTACTACGATGACTATCTCAGATAATTGCGATCAATCAGTGGATTATGTCATAACTGCGCCAGGCCTACCCCTCCCCCGAAGAGTCCTCCATGGCGCTGCCCCGCGTCAGCGTGTCGGCCTCGGACGTCTCCGGCGTGGGCGTGGCCAGGGCCTCATCGTCGTCGTCGTGCTGGAAGGACTCGGGCCTCAGCGTCATGGCCACGCGCTGCGTCCAGTGGGGGTTGGCCCCGAACTCGGCGGCCAGCGCATCGGCCGGGTCGAAGGGCTCCAGGCCGCTCTCGGCCAGGGACTGCGGGATGCTGGGCGTGCTGGAGGAGCGCGTCGACGCCTCAGAGTTCCGGTGCTCCTGTTTGGCCGCCGCCGACGCGCCGGCGTTCTGGGAGCGCCGGGTGACCTGCTGCTGCTGCTGCTGCTGCTGCTTGGTGCCGGAGAGGCGCAGCGAGCGAGACGACGTGTGCTTCCGCGAGAGGTGGCCCGCCGTCACGTTGCCGTGGAAACCGCTGTCGCCATTCGGACTCGTCTCCACATTTCCCATGATTCAGCTGCACATTGTGAGGGATTGAGAGAGAGTCACAAAAACAAGACGTATACGTTCCTCTCAAATATTTGCTTAACCACTTGAACAGTGCTGGACAGTAACAAAGTACATTTACTTTAGTGGTGTGCTTAGGTACTTATTTTTTTTCTTTAATTTATCGTAGCTGTGCT
Organism: Protomyctophum bolini; assembly: GCF_963924005.1. NCBI lineage: Eukaryota > Metazoa > Chordata > Actinopteri > Myctophiformes > Myctophidae > Protomyctophum > Protomyctophum bolini. The sequence goes on along the minus strand of NC_137874.1, from coordinate 20,497,405 downwards.
TTACTTGAGTATTTGTATTTTTGGATACTCAATATTCATGAGTCATGAGACTCATGACTCATGACCGCTGGTGGTAAATTATATTAAAATGTATTCAGTGATGTAATTTAGTTTGTTTATTACATAAATGACACAAAAATAAAAGTGCAATCATCATTCCATCAGGAGGAGTTATCTAAACTAGTGAGCAGGGGCCGGAGGAGCTCAGGGGTGGCTTCTTGGGCCGCATCCCTGAATGTTTTCACAAAAGCCGCACATCTTTTAGATTTTTTAAATAACTTCATTTAATTTGTGTCATTTCTCTCAGCCTGACTGGACCAGTCATTACTACTAAAGTGAGAGGCTAATCTCTCAAGACAAACGTTACGTACGTGTATTGTTGTTAGTGTTGTTAGTATAGGAATGAAAACAACCGGAAGAGGAGGGCTGAAGTAGACTGAACGGGCAAACATCTACACAAGGAAACAGGTGTCCCCAGAGGCAAAAAAGGCTTTTGGTCAACAGGCCAAAAACTAAAGAATATACGTGAGCTAGCTTAATTACAAGCTCTACAACTAACAGTATGGTCATTGGTCATATAAGGACATCTTTCACAAGGAGCCAACCCAAGGGGCCAGCTAGGCACTCCAATGTTGAAGTGCTGGGCCCTAGTGGTAAGAGGAAGGACTGCAGGCGGACCCGTGGATTCTTGACGAGGAAACTGAGCAACCGAGTGCTCAATGTTATAGCCCAGCTGCACTTCTGAATCAGCGAAAAAATTCGGAAATAGACGGTCCTTCCGGCAGCCTTCCGGGTGCTTCAAAACGCCACTGAGCAACTTCCACTGACATGAATAGCGGAGGGGGCGGAGCTTCGCGCCAGTTCAGTCTCTATCCTTTTAATACTCTATGAGCCAACCTCAGAAAGTAGTTATGAGTCAAGTAAAGGTGATCTAATCTGACCAGTGACTTCAATCTTCTATCTGAGAGAGTGAAAGGGACATTCCACCGCTGGAAGAAACTCCAGTCACTCAATGTTATTTGTAGTAACAGTAGCACAATTTGAAATGTACACTCTATGGCCAGACAAATAATGTAGTAGGGTTTGACTGGATTGACTGGATTGCTGGATTAGTACAATGACCATGTTGCTTTAGTGCACTCACCCCACCTTGTGGAGAGGGGGTGGGCTGTCTTACTGAGACAACATGTAGTCCAGGAAGGACGTGAGACCAGTGTCTGTGACATCACAGACACTTTGAAATACTTTGAAAATGTTTCTAGTCTCCCAAACATCATTAAAAAAAGATCTGGTTGCAAAAGGGGTGAAGTGGCCCTTTAATAAAGATGTGAGTAAAAGTGAAATATCAAAGATGGTTGCTTGCTTTCCATCCTATATAGCAGGTAGTTCATTGTAAATTAATTACCCCACAATTACTCAGCTAGAATGAAAAGCAGCAGGGTCCTGGGAACCTGGGACCGAAGTTCGTCAAGACCGTAATCGTAAGCTCTCTGACAACTCACTTCACCACGTTCTCTCTGTTATATAAAGTGCTGCTGACTCAGATACTGTCAGATCACTGCAACCTCTGAGTCACAGATCACATGCATCGAATCCTATTCTGCACGGGTCCTTCAGGCACCCAGAGAGAGGGCCCACACTGCAGAGGAACAGGACGGGGGAGACAACGGAAGAAAGAAGAGTGTGTGTGTTTATGGATGGACAGATAGATAGACGGACAGGATGGACGGACGGACGGACGGACATCTTTCTCATGAAGAGAAAGATGGGAATAATGAAAGAGTGATAGTTGACTCTACCTGTGGTCGAGCTGCAGCATCACTCATATGTTGTTGGTACGTTGTACGTTCATCAAAGTGCAGATAGCCCTCAGCACAGTCCTGCGAAAGAGAGAGAGAGAGAGAGAGAGAGAGAGAGAGAGAGAGAGGAAGAAAGACACAGAGAGAGCGAGTGTGTGAGTTTCAGTGAAGCTCCTGCAGTTTAAAAAAAATACCAGGTGTCAAACACAGGAGAGATATGGATAGAGAGACATATGGATAGAGAGACATGGAGAAAGACATATGGATAGAGAGACGATAGAGAGACATGGAGAGAGACATATGGATAGAGAGACATGGAGAAAGACATAATGGATGGAGGTAGACATGGAGAGACAGAGAGAGAAAGATGAGTAGAAAGGTGAGCTATCCTTCTTTAAGGAGTGTTTCCCAAAGAGTCGAGTGAACAAAGGGATGAAAGGAGGAGGATGTTTAAACACTTAAACCCTAAACCCTTAAAACAGACCTGAGGTCCAACTGTATTTGGTGCGCTCTTTTTTTCACTCTACAACGAATCTCACAACGGAAAGATCTGTTATTTTTGGACTGAACGAATAGGGATACTGGGGTTCAAGAGCTTAATTGTGAAAGACAGTGGTAAGGCAAGTAAACTTGAAGAGAAAGCTCTGAAAGGACACAGAGAGAGGGGTTTACAGTGTGCAGGGAAGCAGGGAAAGAGGAAGCTGAAGATGAATTAGTGTAAAGTGTGTAAAGCATACTTGAAATGGAATGCTATGATGTGCTCTTGAGAGAGTCTGTCTGCACCGAGAGATCAGTGGGAAAGAATGAATAACAGTACAGACGGTAAAGCCTGCAGGGTTACACTGAACTGGAGAACACACGCACAAGCACACGCGCACACACACACACACACACACACACACACACACACACACACATACACACACTGTTAATCAGACACAAAGCGTGTTCTATTGTATGAATGCAATGCAGGGCTAAAGTCAACAAACAACCAACAAACCAATCACAAACTCTTTGAAATAACATGATGAAACCCCAAAACATACAGACATGTAGAAACTTGCACAAAAGATTCTGGAAAAACACCCCCTTGTGTCCTTTCAGACAACGGCACACCCACGCGCATGCACGCATGCACACACACACACACACGCACGCACGCACGCACGCACGCACACGCACGCGCACGCGCACGCACACACACACACACACACACACACACACACACACACACACACACACACACACACACACACACACACACGTACACACGCACGCGTAATATGACGGAATATGAGAGCAGCTCTGTATGCATGATTTCCCACTTAAGCCTGAATTAAATGATTCCTGCCAACATGACCTAATTTTCCCTAATAGCAGTCCTGAGCTGATGCTGAGGGTATGCTATCATTTCCATAATACAGTGCTACTGTAGGTACGGCACGTCAGCATGCACACCGTACCAGCATTACCATGCCTGGCTGTACATCAGTCTGTCTGCACATGTGTGAGGAGGGACAGACAGGTGGAAGTTAATTACTGTAGCTGCTGGTTGGATCGTATAGTACCCAGTGGTGGAAAGTTACTAAGTACAGTATGCACATCAGTAGTACCGTAGTGTACCGAATATAAGACCACTCTCATTATAAAGTAACTAAGTACATGCACATCAGTAGTGCTAGTACCGTAGTGTACCGAATATAAGACCACTCTCATTATAAAGTACCTAACTAAGTACATGCACATCAGTAGTGCTAGTACCGTAGTGTACCGAATATAAGACCACTCTCATTATAAAGTACCTAACTAAGTACATGCACATCAGTAGTGCTAGTACCGTAGTGTACTGAATATAAGACCACTCTCATTATAAAGTACCTAACTAAGTACATGCACATCAGTAGTGCTAGTACCGTAGTGTACCGAATATAAGACCACTCTCATTATAAAGTACCTAACTAAGTACATGCACATCAGTAGTACTAGTACCGTAGTGTACCGAATATAAGACCACTCTCATTATAAAGTACCTAACTAAGTACATGCACATCAGTAGTGCTAGTA
>NC_137874.1:20478542-20486042 GCF_963924005.1 Protomyctophum bolini | reverse complement strand
TTGTGTTTCTCTACACAACACGATTAGGACAGAGAGAGGCAGTGAGAGAGCGAGAGAGCGAAAGAGAGCGAGAGAGAGAGACGGAGAGAGCGAGAGAGAGAGAGAGAGAGAGATGAACAGAAAACCTATAGTGAAGGAGAGTCTGAAAACAGTCCCTCCCTATCCTATAGCATCTGAAGGGCCAAGTCAAACAGATATATAGGGCAATGGAACCCAAGTCTGGCATCAGCCAATTTACTGCTACAGTTGACTCCTCAAGTGTCACTACCATCACAATGCACCATCCCCAGCTGGGGGGGGGGGCTTATACTGTACGCTGCTTAAGTCAGATTTTAGCTGACTGCCAGGGCCGCTGCATGGTGCAGTCAGGGGATTACCATATTTTAAGGAAAATCCCTCTGCCACAAGCTCTCCATTGAGTGAGAAGCTAACGCGAGTCAATGAGTGTGTCTTTTGATAACTCCCCCCCCATTCCCCCACCCCACTCTCTGTGGAGTACAGTGTGGGATCACAGCGATCTCAGTGTCTGTGTTTAAACACCGACTGAGAAAATGACATCGATTTAGAGATCAGACCATTTGAGACCATATGCTGCTGTATATGCTGGTTCAGGACACGTGTCACTCTTTAAATCCCGCTTTGCAATCTCAGTGTCTCTGTAGAAACGAACAGTCTAAAACCTGCACAGTTGCTGTCCAGATCTATCAGTGGTATTATGTTATTTTCTTCTCATACATCATCTGTTTCTCTTGGCAGATGAGATCAAGCTTTGTCGGTTTCAGTACTATAAAAGAAAACAAATCTAGAACACTCCCACTGGAGGCTAGGTGCAGGACCAAAGGAAATCACAGACAATCCAAAATTAAAGTCAGCACACACTGCGACTTCAAATGTTTTACAGTCAAAGCTTTAGTCGTTAGCGTTTACTTACTAAAAAGTCTTCTTCGGAATGAAGCATGGGCAAATAAACAGTCCTCATATAGTAACACCACCAATCTGTATAGCGAGGTTTAAATAAATTAGCTTTAACCAAACAGAATATGTGTAAATGTACAAAAGTAGAACACATGCAGAGCAAAAATAAGGAAATACTGAATTTTCTTTATCAGTTCTCTATTATCAGAGTAAAAGGAAACGTATGCTGGAGACAAACTTTGTCAAGACAGCTCAAGTCAAAACACTCTTGTATTGACACCGAAAGCTTAAGTATTTTCACTGGAAACCTTATTATAATTAAATACGGACTTCTGAGGAAGAAACAGCCAATGTCAACAATCCTACATAGCTATAGGGATGAGTAGATAAGTAGAAAGAAGGAGAGAGGTATACCATAATGCACAGTACAGTGTGAATGACTGTGGCTTATATTATTATATATCTTATGGTTTAAAGCAGTGGTTTTCCACCAGTGGTCCTTATTAAGGCGGTTCCAGGTGGTCCCCAGCTAAATGATGGAGAGTTGGTAACCAAATGTCATTTTACGCTCTCAAGAGTTACATTATTGTTAAACATCTGCATTACTTCATTTACAAGAAGTCTACACAATTAGAGAATGTAGAAGAATTGTTATTTAATTTGTTCAACGTTTGCAAACAGCATGGAATTGTAGACAAAATCTTATCCAACAACAACAAAATATTCTGTCGTTTTGAGTCTGAGAGGCTGAATCTCGTCAAATGGTGGTACGTGGCTCAAATGCCAAATAAGTAATGGGCCTTGAAAAATGAAAAGGGTTGAAAACCCCTGGTTTAATGGACAATACTGGTATAGTATGGCATGTTTAGCACATTGGCTACAACTCGCAGTAGAGGCCTACTTAACATGACTGCCTGCAAGTTTATTTGGGAATTTTTGCTATTCTTATAATTCCAACTTTCATAATGAACCAGTATCTTTTTCAAGAAGTAATTGATATTGTTTTTTTTCTTTATTATATATTTATGAATCAATCATCTCCAGACTTGTCAAATCAATAATAATCAAAAACCCAATAAGGTATAGCTTGACAAAAATAAATAAAACTAATTTCATTATGTTGGATTACCTATATCACAAGCAGGTTTCAAGACTCTGCTACAGTAATTGGTTTTCAGACCGTACTGAAATGAATGGAATCCAATAGCTCCACACATAATATGCTTTGGAAAAGAGCCACTCCAGTGAGTGACCGACGTCATGCCAGAGCTAAACATGCCAGACCACCTGTACGTGCCTTTAAGTACTGAGGCTCTGCAGTATAGATCACCCCTTGGCTACAGGGAAGGAGAAAGATGATGAGAACCACACCAAGGTCTGCACAGGGAGAACAAAGGGCTGTGTTGAAAAAGAATGCAGGAGAGGTGAGAGAGGGGAAAAGAGAAGTCGCCTGACATCCACACACCTGAGTCAACAGACAATGTCTTCCCTCCAAGAAAAGACAAGAGACAATGCACATGGCTTAGGAAGAGCTTTCCCCCTGCGGCTGTCAAGAGCCACGAACATGGAAAAAATAAATAAACCAAAAATAGGACAATGTTAAATTAAATAAAAACAAAAGCTACATTCATCCATACATATCCATGCTTGTTTTAGCTTACATGGTCACATAGATAAATGTACTTAGTTGATGTATAACACAGATGTACATACTGTAGATAAGTGTACTTGATGTACAGTATAGCGTACAGGATATCCTAATTCACTGTACATTTTATTATGATTCCCCCAATTCTGCACATTCCCCATTTCACATCCCATAAAGAGTAAAAGATGGTTTTAAAGAGGGATAGTGCGTGTCTTAACCATTTAAAAAAAATGTAACCTTATTTTTCCGGTATCTTATTTTCCTTTATTTATTTGTTATTGTTTTATTACAGTCCAGTCCAGTACTATTCTTATTATCAGGTAACAAGCTAGTTTTCAATGCCATTTCTAAAACAAGTAGTCATATTAACACATATGTTAATAGAATAAGTTTCCTAGTTGAGTACTATTCTTCTTAGTATCTTGTTGTATATTGTGTTGCTGCTGGTGCACAGCCTTGCAGAACATGTCACAGTTGTACCTGTATGAGTGAGTGAGTAATAAATGAACACCTCTTGATTATTGATTGTTGAAATGCACCAGAGCAAAGCACAGGGCTGCAAATGATGATGGAGAGATATAGAAAGATTCGGACAAAATGCAGCACACTGTGGTGCTGCGTCTAGTCTCTGGATGTCTGCCTGAAATGGCAGACGGTAGAAAACAAATGCAAATCTACAACTAGCCACTTATACGTGTATTGGACATTAGTATGCAGTCACTATGTGCAGTAGTGCTATGGCAGGCTAGACAGTGACAGAACAATGCCACAGCATTGAGACAGGCTTGGTTATTTGCTACCGGCATCAATAGTGGCAAGACATTCGGAGCACTGGTGCCAAAGTCTTTAAATAGCAACACATTAGCGTGGTGTGTGTGTGCGCGTGTGTGTGTGTGTGTGTGTGTGTGTGTGTGTGTGTGTGTGTGTGTGCGTGCGTGCTGAATGACCATTTAATAGATGTCCCTCCCTCTTTGCTGTCTTTGTTAGAACTACACACGCACTCACTCTCGAACACACAGACATCATTTTGTTGTGCATTAAAATTTAAATAAAAAAATGAAATCCATGCAACCATGAATGCATAAGGAGACTGGTGTGACCAGTAGAATGGCCCAGTCTTCATACAGGTGATCTCTAAGCCGCTTAGAACATTTCGACCAGCTATATGACCACATAATCACAGTTTCCTCACTTTCCTAGGTTTAAATCCATCTCCAGACTGTTGCCCTTTTCTACACTCTCTTTTCCATCTCTGTCCATTGTGCCATCAAACAAAGCAAAGAATAAAATAATAACATTTAAATTAGCATTAAACCCAATGGTTTCCCAATTCAATTCCATGCCAATTAACCTTTGTTCTTCAGAATAAACAATACAGTACGAGGAACTCCTTTCTAGAGAAACGGTTCTGCACGCCAATTGATAGTTAAGGAAACAAATTTGGATCAATTCTTACGCTCTCTTGAGTTGAATTAACACTGAGGATTTTACAGTGATTTGGGGTCCCATATCAAATGGGAGTGCATGGCCGGGATTCCTTGACATGCAAAAGGTTGAGAATCACTTAACTATATCAATTCAACATCAGTAAATACTACGAGAAATCAGAATTCCACAGACAGTGACAGCCTTTTACTGTTTCCAAGATGCCTGAGCGCTCAAGTCAAGTGTCAGTAGCACGGTCGGCTCCTGAGCGTGCCAGTGATGTGCCACGGTGCTGGATCCAGGTCAATGGGTCCACTCCACTGCCTTTAGGAGCAGAGAGCTTGTGCTCACTAGCTCTGCTCTGGGTTCATTGTCTGGGTTGTAAGTGCATGCTGGGTGTATATGGGTGAGCAGAACTCCGCTCTCGGTGCATTAGTGACCTGCATCAGCTCCCCACCACTCAATGACTTCTGAGTGCAGGCCTGGGGGGTAAAGCACACACTCATCCACACACACGCACGCACACACACACGCATGCACATTCACGTACAAATGAACCCGCTGACATTAGGCAAACTCATGGCCGTGCACACTATCTCACACTTGCATGTGCAAAAACACGTCCATTTGCAAATACATGCACATACAGTACAAAAGATACAGGCAATTGCAAACACTATCTCTGTCTGTCTCACAAACTCACATTTACATCAACTGAAAGTTGATGCACATGGCAGAACAATAACAGAGTCCTGTGGAAACCTTATCCAGCACTCACCATGGGGGTTTCATCCCCTAAAGAAACACAATCCAGTCAGCCGACTGGCCTACACACACACACACACACACACACACACACACACACACACACACACACACACACACACACACACACACACACACACACACACACACACACACACACACACACACACACACACACACACACACACACACACACACACACACACACACACACACACACACCTTCTTCTGTGATTCCATTGCATCACTTCCAGGTCAGCAATCGGGAGCATGCAAGACAGAGTGCTTGGCCAAGTTCTTTCATGCCGTTTGGAGGAGAGGAGAGGAGAGGAGAGGAGAGGAGAGGAGAGGAGAGGAGAGGAGAGGAGAGGAGAGGAGAGGAGAGGAGAGGAGAGGAGAGACGAGGACATTTCTTTACTGAATACAACAGTGACACAATATAGTAGAGGAATATACAACATCTAATAGAGTGCCATGGTGTACTTCCATCTCATACAGCATAGATAGAAGAAGGAGACAGGACTGCATGGAGGGGGAGGTCAGGACAGGATAAGTGACTTAATGCGATGGACAAGTGGCCTATTTCTCATGGCTTAATTGCACAGTCACACAGATATAAAGATGGAAACGCCGTCCTTACACGCTAAAAAACAATCCCCAAGGCAAGAGGAGGGGGTGGAAAGATTTCCGAGCAGAGATCAAAACAGAGATCCTAGCCAGACCAAATCTCCCAACCGCAAACAGAAACAGGGCATGAACACAATCTTTGAAGATGCGCTCCTTCAGTCATCCCCCCCCACCCCCACCCTCTGACACAAACACTCTCTTTCCACCGTCTCACTCTTAAACTGGCTTCCTCTTCAGCTATCATCAGAAAAACATCTCTCTAATCTCTATTGTCCTCTTCTATCGCTCCCTTTTTTACTTCCGAGCTTGTCTTGTGCTAATCATCTACCTTTGTTTTACCACTTCTCATTTGCATTCTCATACAAACAACAGCAGCCGTTCAGATTATGAGTTTTATGGGTAAGTCTCCCATTGGCTTAGAGGCAGCCAATCATGAAAAAGTGTCTACTAAGGTCGTCATTGCGGTCGCTAGTAGAGAAGTAGCAAATGTAGTTCAGGCGCTTTTCAAGCACCTGGCAATAATACTTGGTGGGGAAAGGACATGGTTGGAATAACATGTTCCGTACAACCGGGGAAACTCCCCCCTGTCAGGTGTTAAGAATTAAGCGGCCTGCTCACTCCTCATTCATTGAAGGAAGCATGAGCTCAGTTCGGGGTTACAAAATCATGGGATCAAATTCCTCTACAATAGGCCTATTCCCAATTAATAATAACAATAAATAAATAACCATAATGATAATCATCCCATTTGTATTATATATTACATTACAATTACATCTACCTAATTAGGTTCTCCTAACATTTTCTTAAATCATTATATTATGGGCATAGCATCATGGAAATAATGATCATATACTATCAAAACACACATTTGCACGTGCGAGCGCACACGCACCCACGCGCGCACACACACACACACACACACACACACACACACACACACACACACACACACACACACACACACACACACACACACACACACACACACACACACACACACACACACACACACACACACAGAGAGAGAGAGATAAATCGGCAGCCGCCACGGATGTGTGGAGCGGAACGCAACAGTGATCAGAGATAATAGGCCGACATGACGCTGTCACACGAGGAGAAAGGAAGAGGAGAAGAGATGGATGGATGGAGCAAGAGAGACAGCGGGTGTGAGAGAGATGGGGATGGGGGGGTGGGCAGCGGGGGCACCCTCCGCTCATCAGCAGACGCTGGAAAACAAACAAAAGAGGGGAAATGAAGGAGAGCAGACGCATGGCATGCGGCTCCAAGACGCCCCTCCCCCTCAATCCACACACCCCTCTCTCAAATTTAGTGGCACCCCCCACCCCTTCCTCATCTCTCCCTCTGTATGCGTAAAGCGCCTTGGATAAAGGCTCCATTTATCCAAGGCGCTCCATTTATTTATTTACCACTCTTTCACCTTCTCCCTCTCCCATCTTCTCTCCCCCCATCTTTCACCGTCTCCCTCTCCTCCTCCTGGCATTCCATCCCTGGTTCTCAGGTCTTGTACCTCTGGTCCCATCAGGGGAATGATGTTCAAGAGGCTTCCTGTTCCACACATCATTCTATATAGCGCTGGTTCCCAAACAGTGGCTCATTCGGGACCCATTTGTGGGTCACGGACCAGTTTTTTTGGGTCACGCCAATTTTATTTTCCTACATTTACATACAGGAATACTTCAAATATAATAATAGTTGGTGCTGATCTACTATTTTCACTAGTTTTGGGCCTGGGCAAACATCTAATCTCTCTTTTGGGTCTCTAAAAGTTTGGGAACTGTTCTACAGCTATAGGTTCACAGTAAAACACAGTAAAACAGCTATATGGGTTCATTTTGACACCCTCAGAGGTAAATGAACACTGATGCTGTTACTGTGCGTGCGTGGCTGCGTGCATGCGTGCGTGGCTGCATGCGTGTGTGTGTGCGTGCGTGCGTGCGCTGGCAGTGACCCTGACACAGGTGACCTGTGGTCCTGTCCCAGTGCATGGCTGTTTAATAGAGAGCTCTGTTATCCATAAAGACAAGGTCATAGTTAAGTGGGATTTATACCTCGTCGCACAACGGTGTCGCGTGCCAAAAATAGCCCATCTACAAGCT
>NC_137874.1:20308542-20476042 GCF_963924005.1 Protomyctophum bolini | reverse complement strand
TCATTCAAGGCGCACATGCACGCATTTGATTTTACCATGTGTTTACCCTGCTTACTGTAAATCGCCTGACAGAAACCTCTGAGTTTAAGTGAGAGACATTGTTAATGTTTGTTTTACTTGTTCACCATAGTTACAGCTATTGTCAAATAGCAGTCAGAATAACCTAACCTAACTTTTTGGTTCACAGCCAGAAACTCTTTATTGGCGATTGTGAGGTTCATTATAGTATTTGTTTTGGTTCATGGTGCAGCTAGAGCAAGCTATATTAGACGGCAAACAACACTAATTGTTTACAGGCAGTAAAGTTAGTCAATGACAACAGAGATGCTTATCAAACGTAACAGAACTGCAACGTTTGTGAGTTTTCATCAAGCGCCGGAGGTCAATGTGCAAGAAGTGATCATGCATTGTTACACTAGATAAACATTAAGCCAACATTAAAGTGGTTTGAATACAGTGATACTAAAGGTGAGTATCCTTCTACAGATGTACTGCTAGTCATATACTGTACTACTAGCCATAACAACCATGTGTTTCCTGAGCCATCTTTGTATTCAAGTAGTGCATGACATAATGGTACAGGTGTGTACAGGCTCAGTGACATCAGCCAAGCAGAAGAAAAGAATAAGTGTTTGTTGGAACGCCCGGCCAAATTTGTCCCAGGAACATCACAACGTCACTTTTATTCATTTCAGTTCAAAGTCCCGATCCGATCACTATATACTATACACTATACATAGGTATAACATAAGGATAATAATCATATACACCCGTAAAGAGTTGATGTCAGTGGAACATATCTTATTTGGAACCTTCCTACCCCATCATAAATCATAAGATTATTATTTTTGTCAATAAAAGCATCAATCAACCAAACAAGGAATAAAACAATCCTCTCTGTACTCTTTCCTGGATGCTAATAACTTTCTCCATCAGTTCCTGTAAGTTCTACCAGCTCACGGTGGCTCCATCTATTCTCCCTGGAGCTCCGTCCCTCTAGAGACACAGTCATTCTCATCTACATCTCTCCCTCTCTAACTCTGTCTCTCCTCTCTCTTATGTCAAGCTTCTGATGTTCTCTTTCTCTGTGTAGTGCCTCTCCTTCTTGTCTCTGTGTTTTCTTTAGTCACACCGGCTTGTTCTTTTTTAGAAGCATCTTTGCATTTCTTCTCTGCCTGTTTCTTCCCACCTGCCTGCAAGCCAAGGCTGTCTACTCTCTAGTCTGTTCACATTTATTCATCAGCATGAAAGTTAGATCTTTTTCCATCTCTCTCTCTCACCATTCCTTCATGTGTCTTATTTACTCTCAGCTCTTACTTTGCGGCAGATAACATACTGTACACATTCTCTACTGATCATATCTACTGATAACAATCTCTCGCTCTCTCGCGCACGCGCGCACACACACACACACACACACACACACACACACACACACACACACACACACACACACACACACACACACACACACACACACACACACACACACACACACACACACAATGTGCTAGCATCTAGTTTTATGTTCTTTGTGCTTGTGTTCAGCAGTAGCGGCATGGTGCTGCCCGTCCAGGGGCTGGCACTGCATTTCCTTATCACCAAAGTGCTGATAGTTGGAAAGCAGGCAATGTCCCAGTGAGAGCATTAATGATTGATAAACTGTTTTCATCAACGCATTCACCGACCCGGGCAGTGCCACCGCACGACTACTCTGTCTGTGTGTGTGTGTGTGTGTGTGTGTGTGTGTGTGTGTGTGTGTGTGTGTGTGTGTGTGTGTGCGTGTGCGTGTGCGTAACAGAGAGAGCAACTAAACAGGAATACATCAGAAGATGAGAGAAGTCACACTCACACACAAAGACGTTATGTGTGAGAAAGCACACAGCCATACACTATAACCCACCACGTGCACAACTGCACATGCACGCACACGCGCGCACGCACACACACACACACACACACACACACACACACACACACACACACACACACACACACACACACACACACACACACACACACACACACACACACACACACACACACACACACACACACACACACACACACACACACACACACACACACACACACACACACACACACACACACACACACTTTGTAAGGAGCTTGCACTCTAAAACCAGGCCATTGACAGGGGAGCAAAAAAGGACCAGGTGTGTTGACAAACTTCACACACCATAACTGTCCATTTACCCATTCACTCTATCTCACACACACACACACACACACACACACACACACACACACACACACACACACACACACACACACACACACACACACACACACACACACACACACACACACACACACAACACACAGTCTCTTGCAGTCACTCAGGCAGAGGAACAACAATAACACACAGTACCTAGGTATTGTCCTCACCTTTACTGTGGTGTAGCTGTCTCCCCAAATGTAAAACACTCGGTTTATTCCCTATGGGTTCAAAAAGAGGCTAAATATGTCCCTTAAGGAAAAAGCCCATGCATGTGTGTGAATCCTGGCATCAGTGTATGGACTCCGAGACACGTCTCCTATACTCCGGCACAGTGGTAGACTCCACACACACATACACACACATTCTCACACACTCTCTCGCTCTCGCATGCCTAGACCACACTGACTGGGGAGGGAGAGAGTGTGTGTTTGCGACGGTGCGTTTGAGCCCGCCCACTTCTCTCTGTTTCACCTCCCTTTCCCTTAAACACACCCACCACATACTCCTCCCTCCTCCTTCTCGTGTATTTCTGTCTCTCTCTCTCTCTCTCTCTCTCTCTCTCTCTCTCTCTCTCTCTCTCTCTCTCTCTCCAATTCCACCTCCCTAGGCTTGCTGACTGCCAGGCAGTGTGAATGCTGGGTTTGTGCCCGTAAACCCATAACTGTCCCCTGTCTGTGTTTTAATTGCTCGCTCTCTGGACCCTGAGTTCCAAGTGTGTATACGCATGCGTGCGAACATATACATACAAATACTGTAGCATTACATATGCAGTAGCCTGCACACACACACACACACACACACACACACACACACACACACACACACACACACACAAGCATTCACAGACACACCTACACATAAACTATACGCACAGAAATAAAGACGGACATTATGTCTACAATTCCAGGTTCAAACAAAACAAACTCGGCTGTGGTGTGTCAAAACACCTTAATTATAGAATCCTAAAAAAGCACTGTGAAACTGTGAAACAAGGACTTGTGTTAACAGGCGTTCTGGTAAATATGTTACATACCGTATGTCACCAATACAATCAAACACTCATGACAAAATTGCTGATGATATCAGTAACATAACCCTCACTACAGGTTAGGCGAGTTGTGACTGCACAGGGAGGGAGCCACTGAAGAACTATCTTATGACAACATCAAATCAATACAGAACTAATCTATACACCGTGGCAACGCTGTCTGAGTTGTGTTATAACAGCCATGAAAGATAGGACGGTTATAACAGCCATGAAAGATAGGCGTGTTCCTGATTTTCTACTGCTATTTCAGGCTGTGAATGGGTGTAGGGTAACACCACATACAGTGTACAGTATATCCATATACTGTCCATTGTTTGAATATGAAGAAACTAGACCAAACTAGATCATCTTTCAAACTGATTTACTATTCTGCAAGTGCCGAAGCGCCCTCAATTTTCGTTCCAATAACTCCAAACAACTGTTTAGTGCTGCTTAGTTAGCGTTCACCCTCTCACCTGCATGCGTCTAGATTAGAGTGAAAACTAACAGCTAACAGAACACAGAGATGGATCTGAGAACCATTACAGTATATACAATCTACACCCTCTGGTCGATCTTCGTGCTTAATATGAATAAAACAACAATTAATGATGAGTGTTCTATAATCCCCTAATGAGAAAAAAAAGAAAAGGAAATAAACATTGATCAGGGCTGTCAGAAGATTTTCAAAGGCCTTGGACTGAAAAAACCGGAGGGGAAAACAATTTTGTGACAAAAGGAGTTGTTATGCAACAAGCTGATGATTCCCCACTGTCTTTTAGGGAGGGAGAGGGGACATGTCAGGACAACCGGCATGCCAAACAAAGGACCACGCACGCACGCACACACACACACACGCACGCACGCACGCACGCACGCGCGCGCACACACACCCCTGGGCACAAGTTGACATTTCAAGTTGACATTTAATTTACATGTGTTAATGTCCACATCATGACTGGTGATGGTACTGCCACATTACCAGTATGCATGTGTATGTCCATTTAACAGTTTTGCATTTCAATATTCCCCACTCGCCACCCAGCTGTCCCCACTGGAACGGGATCCCGGCCTATTTTGTGATCCTTCAATAATATGTTTCTATCTTCTTCCCATTGTTTGTTTCCTTTCATCTCTTCAACATAATTATGCACTGATGTCATACACTGGACATTACATAGGACTACACTGGATGTGTACCGAGGAAGCTGGAGGCCATCAGGGCCGACCACCACAACCCACAGGGAGATTGAAGAGCGAGTGAGCAATATGAAGGACTTATTGCTTTACCCGAGGACCAGGCTGGAGGGCTTTTTTTAATATATTTTTTATCCCACGATTTTGTAACCCATTTTTCACCCCTGTGCCAATCATCTACTGTGATCCTGGGCTCTACACACCCTCCGCCAACCTGGGGAGAGCAACGGACTTAACTCATGCTCCCTTCATGCCTGAGTGTCCAAGTTGCTCCTTTACACCTGACAGGGGGCGGGAGTTTCCCTGGTTGGACGTAGCGCGTGGAAGGAACACGTTATTCCAACCAGTTCCTTTCCCCTCCATCAGGCGCCCCAGCTGGCCAGGGGGAGGCAGTTTAGAGACCAGTCCTTTTTTTAAAGATTTATTTCTGGGCTATTGTGCCTTTATTATTGACAGAACAGTAGGCTGACTGGACATGGGGAGAGTGACACAGGCTGGAGACTGGAACCCGTGACGCGCTGACAGACTCAGGCTACAGGCTACATTGGACCGCTGGTGTGGTGTAGCACCAGGCGGAATGTCTGTATAGGGTGTATAGTGTATACGTCTTTATAGTTTATTAATATTTGTTTGAGGGTGTCTTTGGGATGTTATCCTACTGTGCTTCTTTGCACTATATCTGTAACCTTTACTGCTGTGCTGTCTCTGGTTCCTGAATCCTCCCTGCAGGATCAATAGAGATATCCATCTATCTAGAAACCATTACCAAACAACGGCAATTTGTGCAAGTGGCCTCTGGGGGACCCAGTTAGGGGCCCAAAGGGGCCATTGTCAAGGCGCACTGTTCCTTTTAAGGCCATATATGGAGTTCCATAGCCATGCCCACATCTGAGAACCCAACGTCAAAAAATAACGTCGGTATGTTGGTGTAAACCCTTGGCCAATAAGGGACCACCATTCTTGGTGACATAACTAAGGTATGTTTCAAGGTTGGAATAAGGTCAATAATTGATTAGAGCAGAGGTTCTCAACCCCCGGAAATGCTTTGGCAATGTCTCGGGACCCCCGCCCTGCCCCCTCCCGAACCCCAATATAAATTGACTGCTACAATAACCTTAATAATAGAGACAATACACCATAAATAAATACAGAAACCAGATATAATCATTAGGGAAGGTGTATGCATGTACTATGTGTACTATATGTAAACTCTTCATTTCCACTTTCCAACAGCCTATTGTCCAAATGGGCAAATATATGCCCATAGTACGTGTGCGTGTGTGTGTAATAGGCCCGTCAGACCTAATTTGCCTACCTGCCAACTAGGTAGCATCCGCCAAACCTGTCAGATCTTCTTCCTGGCCTTGTCTACGTCCCCTTTATGTGTCTTCTTCTCTCACGTGTTATTAAGCGTTGTTGTCGGGCACAGGGGGGTCGTGTCCCCACACACCGGGGGGTCGTGTGTGTGTGTGTCCCTCCACACACACGCTGGGGATTGTGTCCTGCTGAGAGACAGAGAAAACAGGAAACAAATAAGCCACAGTCGATGAGCTGAAGTTAATGCTACACGTTCCCACACTCAAAACCAAACACGCTGTTATTGGACAGTAATGTAATTATCTAGCAATAATACCAAACGCTATTTGTGTTGCATCTTTTCATACACAAGACTGCTGCTGAAAATAACAGACATGTACCGTATATAAATGTTTCACTTATGTAATGATCACAACTGTCTGTGTAATTATACAATCAGGGGAGGACAGGACTTTCAGAAACATGACATGTTGATACAAGCTTTACAGACACAATAATCAAATAGGAAGTGGTACAGTAGTTGTTATATAAGAGATGTTAAATGTAGCAACGATCTGGATTGTCTTCATTCTTTTTGCATGCTCTTCCGTACACGCCCCCTCTGTGTATGTAAACAGAATGTCATTTTACACGTGAGCACGAGCACACACACACACACACACACACACACACACACACACACACACACACACACACACACACACACACACACACACACACACACACACACACACACACACACACACACACACACACACACACTCACAATACCGATAATTTATTTGCCCTGAGTGAGGGGGTGATAAGGACAGAGATTGACAACTGACCAATCAGTGCAAGCTTAAGTGCCACCGCGCACTGAACTGTCACCACGAGCGACGTCCCTGTGGGAGACACTCAACATGTCAAACAAAACAGACCAAACAAGGTTCCAGCTGGTGGAGTGAAGTCTCAGCAGAAAAGACACTGGAGTTCCTTCCGGAGACGAAGGAATCAATCAATCAATCAGTTGACAGTTCACATAATAACTGTGTACCAATAAGGCTGAGCAGCACATGCCATGTTCTCAACTAACTGCCAGGGAACCAACCAACTCCCAAATAAATAAATACAAATTCATTGTTTGTGAATAATTAAGGTTATGGTATGGTATGATAAAGAAAGGATACCCCCATTCATTGTTGCTCTTCTTATTGTGTCTGTGTGTGTGTGTGTGTGTGTGTGTGTGTGTGTGTGTGTGTGTGTGTGTGTGTGTGTGTATATATATACACACCTGAGAACATGATATCATCGACATGCACCTGTCGATCATTTCAGTGTGCGCGTGTGCGTGTGTGTGGTGGAGGAATGGAATGAAGGAGGGGGAGGAAAGACAGAGTAAATGAAGAAATGGAGTTGGTGTAAGGCAGACTCGTTCAATAGCCTATATATTATGTATTTATTTATCTTTTTTTTTTCCAGGAAGGGCGGGGGGGGGGGGGGGTCATCTGCATTGACCTGCACATGCATGGAGATAGATACTGTATTGGCAAGGGGAGAAAAGGAAAGATATATAGCGTGCAATCACGCAGTCAGAATGCCCATTTCCTCCTACCTATCCGCCCACCTTGCCAGATCTGATAAAGTCATTATCCCAAACGGAGCACGTTGAGCCGATGAATAATACATCTCCTGCAGGATGCCACAATAGAACGGTGCTTTCTTTCTGTTATAGGACCCACATTAGCTACAGTACGTACGTCTGCTGCTGTTTCACCACTTACAGTCGTAACGGCAAATCCCTGTCTGGAGCTATTATATTTTCCATTAGAACAGAACAACTCTGCACACACACGCACACGTGGATGCACACGCGCACACACGCACACACACACACACACACACACACACACACATACACACATAGACCGACCAACGGAGTTAGTTGAAAGCTCACATGAATCGGACAGGTAATACAGACAGTGTCGCTCGCTAATGGTGAGGAGGGCTGAGAATGACAGTCTGTCACAGCTAATAAATAGCAGGCATCAGGTGTGAGCCTTCATTCCTTCAACACAAAGAACAGTATGACACAAATCGGGTATTGAGGAGTTGTGTTGACGTGCTTCAATCAACCAATTTTTTTTTCATCAAGTTGGACAAGTCGCACCGGGAATCCAGCCATCAACACAGCACACATGACACACACATCAGGCATGTCACACCAAGGCGTGCAGGGCTTTTGCCTTTGACATGAACGTTGTTGACACATGGCTCTGACATTTAATTGAGTTTTCATCAAGTCACACATGGAATCAGTCCACCAGCGTCAATACTATGAAAGGTTTCACATGTATATATGGTTGAAAATGGGTTCAAACACTGAAGCTAAACAAGATAACAATCAAGTTAATGATTCTGCTAATTGCCTAATAGTCGTGTCATCAGACAGCAAGGTCATGAATTGTGCAGTAGGCTATGCATACGACTAGCCCTGAGCTAACAACTAGCACGATGAATATTCATGTGGGGGACATTAGTACATTACCTGAGGTTAAACGGTTGTTGAGTCACTTATAACAAGAACAGACAGTACAGTGTAGTGTCGGTTCGTATGTTTGTATGCACTACCGTGTTTAGGGTAGACTTACATTATCACAGTAAGTAATAAACATGCAAGTTCTAAAGAGGGTACGTATATAATAATTAGATTTAATTGTGTTATTTGGACCTACAAATAGCCTATTAGCTCCAGAGTATCAGCTGCCGGTTGAAATGGAGAGCTAACATTGCTAGCATATTGCTGATGACAAGCACTGCACTGAAAATGTCAAAATAATACCAAAAAAGGCAGTCTGTAAAAGCTCTGTTTTAAACCGCCATCTTTACCTGCGCAACCCAGAAAGCAGCAGCAACATTTTCACTCAGTAGCTATTATCACAAACTCTACCGTCTGATCAGCCAGTAGTGCACTTACTGTACAACATAGTTGGCAGTACATCAGTACACGGTACACACATTAACCCACTACAGTTTGCCAACAGACAATAAGGTCATCAGATGATGCCAGACACTCACTGTCTATCTAGAGCGACATACAAAGTGCAAGAGTAATTGGCATGAACTCTAGTCAACAAACGACAGGATACAGACTAGTATGCAATAAATATGTAGTGCAAAGAAAACGATTAAGTGCTACAAAGTAACTAGGATAGCAGGTAAACATAGTGACTCTTAGGGCCCAGGGCTGTATGCTCAGCCCTCTCTCGTGTAACTCCCTGTTCACTCATTCTTTACAGTCTATGGTTCACTCACGACTGTGAGGCGAAAACACAGCACAAACGGCATCATAAAGTTTGACACCATCATTTGCCTGATTACCGACAATGATGATATGGCTTTTAAACAAACAGAGAGACAGACAGATAGATGGTAAATGGTGCATTTATATAGCGGCGCTTTACATAGATTGTGGATTACATTCACCCATTCACACACACATTCATACACCGATTGCGGCGGAAGCCATGCAAGGTACCAACCAGCACATCGGGAGCAATTTGGGGTTCAGTGTCTTGCCCAAGGACACTTCGACATGTAGACAGGAGGAGCCGGGATTCGAACCGCCGACCCATGGATCATTGGACGACCTATACCTCTTGAGCCACAGTCGCCCCGTGTAGATAGATGTACTCCATCCAAATTGCACTACTCTCACACACCCACAAACAGATGCAAGAGAAATGCCAACTCCTGGAAACAACAGCAGCCGGAATGGGGCTTAAAATAAACGGACCAAAAACCAAAATAATGCGGATAAACAACAAAAGCACAAACCCAATAAGCATCGGCAGCCACTAGGCCAGACACCACTGGAAGAGGTTGACACATTCACATATCTGGGAAGTGCGATAGCAGTGGACGGTGGGACAAAGGAGGACGTGAAGTCGCGAATAGGGAAAGCAAGAACAACATTCAACATATTAAATAAGATCTGGAAAACCAAAAACATCTCACTCAATACAAAGCTCAAAATCTTCAACTCCAATGTCAAATTCGTACTTCTGTACGGATCAGAAACCTGGAGGACCACCAACTACATCACCAATAAACTGCAGATATTCATCAACCACTGCCTAACAGTACGTTTTAACAGCGGGCGACAGCCAGACGAATTTTACGGAAGTGCATTATTTATCAATGGGACCCGGCGACTACCGGCGATAGCAGGCGAACAGGCGATGGTTGAAAAGTGGGCGGAGCAACGTCGCCCGAAAAGATAAAAATAATTCATCTTTTCGGGCGATACTGGGCGATTAGGCGATGTGTCGGCCGATGATCGCCCGCTGTTAAAACGTACTGTAAGACACCTCCTCAGGATCTTCTGGCCAAACCGCATCAACAACATCAACCTATGGGAACGCACCAAACAAGAAACAGTAGAGATACAGCTGAGATACAGGAGAAAGTGGAGCTGGATTGGTTACACATTAAGAAAAAATCACACCCGTGTGAACTGAGTGGTGCAACTCCCCTCTCTCCCCCCTCCTCTCCTCTCTCTCTCTCTCTCTCATTAGCAGGCAACAGTGCAGCACTAATACTATCTCTCTCTCTCTGTTTCTGGCAAACAGCGCCCCTATTGGTACTAATAGTCATATACTGGTGCTCATGGCCACATAGGTGAACACAGACATTGCTGTTCCTTGGAGTGGTTGCACCACTCAAAAACAAAACAGCAATAACCAAACAGGCACTAACATGGAACCCACAAGGAAAACGGAGCAGAGGGAGACCCCAAAACACCTGGAGGAGGAGGAGCTAGATGTTAAACAGAAGGGACTGATGTGGAAACAGCTGGAGAGGATGGCGCAAGACAGACGAGGGTGGAAACGACTCATCAATGGCCTATGTTGTAAAGGAATACAAAGGCCTAAGTCAAGCAAGTAAGGCATCCAAATCCATTTGAGGAGGCACAGAAATTAGAACACAGGGCAGATACAGGGAAAAGAGATTGTCACCATGAAGTCAAGTTAGTAGAGGATCCATTCATTTAAGTCCAATTCGATTTCGAGAACAGCCGTGCTTTCTAAATTTGGTTGGGGAATCAAGAAGTTTTGTTACTGTTGGTAGGGCATTCCACATGTTGGTGGCAGTATGGTAGAATTCATTTTTCCCCAATGTTTGTGTCGAATTTAGGGGGAACAAGGTCAGAGGAGTTTCTCACTCTGGAGAAGTAGTTTGATACGTACATGGGCACTGTTCCTCTGAGTATCTTGAAGACCAGACCCATTGCAGTTTACTGTACTCTGTCTTCCAACCTGAGCCATCCCAGACCAGCACAGTGAGCTGGGATTAAGTGAGCCCTGGGGGGGGAGGTTGTGTAGCAGTTTTACCAATTGGTTTTGAGAGGTCTGCAGTTTTGTCTTAAGTGACTTCATGGAATCACAACACATGACCTCATGAACCCTTCACTAACTCTTGCATACACACAAGCAGAGATACAATATTACACAGTGGCACACACACACACACACACACACACACACACACACACACACACACACACACACACACACACACACACACACACACACACACACACACACACACAGAGAGAGAGAGATAAAGCACTCACAGAATCCTGTGTAATTATAATTGCTCATATGACCCAGTAACCTTGGTTCTCCGGCTATATATGCGGACACGCAAATGCATGCATGCACGCGCACACACACACACACACACACACACACACACACACACACACACACGCACACACACTTCTGTGGGAGAGTCTACCCGTAAGACGCCTGAGGGCAGGAAGCGACCTCGCCCTAGGTCGCGTGCACGCATCCGCCTCGTTGAAGGCAGACTGCTGGGCGAGCGCTGCCGTTTTGGCATGGGGCGTCAGATCAACATGGAATTAATTCTGTACTGGCCTTATATGGAGCATGTCTTGAGTGTACAGGGTTTGATGAGGTCAGCTCCATACAGTATATGGAGATCTAAGGGTGGTAGCTACTAGCGGGGACATTCTCTTGAGTGTACAGGGTTTGATGAGGGTCCAGGAAGGCCCAGGCCTTAATTTTCGGGCCTGTTGAGAACTCACCGGCTGCCAGGTGCGGCTGCACTAATAACTTTGGGGCAGGCCCGTCTAGACTTTGAATGGACAGGTGGGCCTGTTGGGAACTCTAGTTTTCGCCGGCTGCCGGGCGCAGCTGCACTAATAACTTTGGGCAGGCCTGTCCAGAGTTTAAATGGACAGGCATCAGTAAAAAGGGAGACATAGAAGAGGAAGGATGGATGTGGAAGGATAAACATATGGAATAGAATAGGTCAGCTCCATATATGGAGATCTAAGGGTTTGAGGTCAGATGTAGAGTTGCTGGCCAATATTGATGAGATCAGGGATATCCATATATATATATTAATATTGATGACATCACATGATGTCACAAGGCATGACCATATATGGGGGCGTGACCAAACAAACAAACAACTGAATGAAATGCACGATTCCATAGTAAAAAATGTCTCCTTTATCTCCAACTGGGGAACAATGCTTTCTGAAACATCCAAATAGAACGACGTAAACATACTGTTTGCGTCGTTACATTTGGATGCGTCGGTTTCAGAAAGCAATTTTCTTTGTATGGCACTGCACCAACACACACACACACACACACACACACACACACACACACACAGACACCATCCAATTTCCAACAAAAGCGCACCGCCGGAGCTGCTCACGTTCAGCCACTTCAGCTGAAAGATGACAGAGAGCCAACACAGATGGGAGAGGAAGAGGAAGAGAAGGAGAGCCTGGGAGAAGGGGTTAAGAGGTTGAGTATGGAGAAAGGAACGAGTGGGGGACTGGGGGAGGTAGTGGTGGTGTGTGTGTGTGTGTGTGTGTGTGTGTGTGTGTGTGTGTGTAGGGGTAAGGACGTGGAGGAGGGGGGATGGGAGAGGGGAAGAAGAAGAAGAAGGGAGGATTAAGCCATCAGAAGGTAGTGTGTTGTGGTGGAAGATGACAGGATGATGGCAGCTCCCACAGGACTCACTAAAACCACTAATCCCAACAAATGGAAGAGTTTACCAGCCATACCACCCACCAAGATGGACACGTGCACGACTGCACGCTCACACGGAAGATATTGTACCATATTATGCACGTCCGCACACAGGCGCTCATTTTCACTCACATATAGACAATGTGACTCTTGCTCTCTCTCTGACACACATGCGCGCGCACACACGCACACACACACACGACAATGGCGTGTATCGTGGTGTATTCTGCTGAGAGCTGTCGGGGGAACCTGAGCTCGCCATCAATCTAACCCCAGTATTGTTGTGGTTTATAAAGATATTATTCCTGTGTCTATCAGCAGAATCCAGAGCTGTCACACTGTGGGTTCAATTGACTGAGTGTTACCAAAACCTCCAGTGACTGACTCTGACATGCACATCACTAACCAGGTGACACACGTACGCACGCACGCATAATAGGCACGCACGCACACACACACACACACACACACACACACACACACACACACACACACACACACACACACACACACACACACACACACACACACACACACACACACACACACACACACACACACACACACACACACACACACACACACACACACACACACACAGAGGGAGAGGGGCAGAGAGAAAAGTAAGTAACAAGTGATGGAGAGACCATTAGAAACTGAGAAACAGAGAGAGTGGGAGAAACCAGTAGAAGGACTGTGAGATGACGTAACAGTGAACAAGAGTCTGAATGTGAGGTATAGAAGTCTTTTCACAGACCTACATAATAGCACCAAGTTAGAACTACAGTTAGCCTGGCCAAATGGTCATTGAAGTGTCACTGTAAATAGATATAGTGAGCTATGGTGGGGGTTCGGTTCAGTCTGTGATATGAATGTGTTGGATATGTTCAATCTGCTTCACCAGTAGCTCATTTATTTCAAAGCCTATTCCATTTTGAATTACGACTGGAAAATGAGCAGAATAGAAACTTGTGCCCCACCATATTGAATCTGAATTATTTACACTCATAAATAGAATTGGTTAGTTGGCGCACACACACACACGCACACGCACACGCACACGCACACGCACACACACACACACACACACACACACACACACACACAAAGTACTGTATGTTGTGTACAGGTATGTGTGGCGTTTTCATTGTAGAATAATTAGGCTACCATCTACCTCATCACCTGTGTTTTTCTTTTTTCTTTTAATGATTGAGGCTCAAACTGACTTCATGGTCACAGGGAAATGAACATCTATTGATCCTGCTAATGGGTGTCGATACAATCATCAGTGGAGTATAGAGAATGGCTTAGCATGGATGAAATCTCACTCTCTGTCTCTCTCTCTCTCACACACACACACACACACACACACGCGCGCGCGCGCGCAACCAACAAAAACCTCGTACATACTATACAAATCACACACAGAGCTTGATAGTTCGCAACCATCACATCATATAGTCTATCCAGCCTTTTGTGTGCACGTGCAGCTGATGCTGCATAGACTCCTCCTGTCCCCGGGCCTTCACTGTGCTCATTTAAAACACACTAATTGCTGTCTAGAACTAACAGGACCAGGCCAGAGACGTCCACAGTCATTATAAAAAATACAATTAAACCAACACAGCCTCAGTCACGTACACCTGTGCGTGTGCATGTGTGTATGCAAACACACACACACACACACACACACACACACACACACACACACACACACACACACACACACACACACACAAAGTGTAACTGATTCACCATCAGGTCAGGTGGCAGAGCAACAACAAATGTTTCTATGTTTCTTTCAGACTCCACTGAAAACCATTGCTGATGTGCAACCTCCCTTTCTCATTTATGTTATGCAAAATATTTGCCAGCTCATTTTCGGGTTGTTTATTCGCCAATCGCCACACGCCCGGGACCGTAGTGGGTGTCATGACCCAAAAATAGCAGATCTACAAGCTCACAATGCGTATTTTTTCATGTGAACCGAAGGATTCTGCTTTCAAAAAGGGAGTCCCAGAAAACTTTCCCTTTGCAAATACATTTGGGATGAATAATTATGACAAATGTGGGGTGACTAGTATAATTCCAGGCCTGTTTAATTCAAAAGAATGCAAAATATGCGCATATTTGGCCAATGAACCTTCCTCCTTTATCAGAAGCAGTGCAGAGTTCAGAGCCCAGGCGAGGACCGTCTCATATCCGGAACAGGAAGAGAAGACGTATGGAGGAAGAAAGGATGAGAAAAGAGAGAGTTAGTAAGTCAACCCTGTCCCTTTCAACAGAGAGGGGACACCCTGTCCCTTTCAACAGAGAGGGGACAGGTAAGATGTAGGAGAAACCCTGTCCCTTTCAACAGAGAGGGGACAGGTAAGATGTAGGAGAAACCCTGTCCCTTTCAACAGAGAGGGGACAGGTAAGATGTAGGAGAAACCCTGTCCCTTTCAACAGAGAGGGGACAGGTAAGATGTAGGAGAAACCCTGTCCCTTTCAACAGAGAGGGGACAGGTAAGATGTAGGAGAAACCCTGTCCCTTTCAACAGAGAGGGGACAGGTAAGATGTAGGAGAAACCCTGTCCCTTTCAACAGAGAGGGGACAGGTAAGATGTAGGAGAAACCCTGTCCCTTTCAACAGAGAGGGGACAGGTAAGATGTAGGAGAAACCCTGTCCCTTTCAACAGAGAGGGGACAGGTAAAATGTAGGAGAGAAGAGAAGGATATAAGAGAGAGAGAGAGAGAGAGAGAGAGAGGTCAGTAATAACAATATTTCTTGTCTAGCCAGTCACGGACATTCTAGAATTTCCATTCTCTTCTTAATCTATGGGAGCTTCGGTGACCCTAATGTATGTATCTCCCTCCATTTTGAACGCCCCCGTTCCTCTCTGTGTCCCTTCCCCCATGCTCTCTCTCTCTCTCTCTAGCTGTCTAGAGAGAATAGATGAGCAGTGTGTGGCTTTTTTCAGGCTGCTGAGAACCGCAGAGCACTTCACACCCTAATGACACCTCTCACACACATATGGCCCTGCCTGTTAATGGAAAACACACACACGCACATGCACACGCGCGTGTTATGGAAAAGAACACACACGCATGACATGTGCATCGTGTGTGTCTGCATGAGTTTCCATTAACAAAATCAAAAAACAGTACAGCCATAAAGTGAATACAACTTACTTCACATGAATTTAGACATAAACAGGACTGTAAATATTGGCTTAGAGATCAGACCAGAAAAACAACCGGCATGGAACAGTGACACCTCATCTCCCATTTTGGGCGGGAACCCCTTTTGGTTCCCGCATTATGTTACAAGCTTGTAGGTCTGCTATTTTTGAAAAATCGACGACTTAGATAGAAACATAGCTTTTTCAGAAAACTGTCAGCATGTAGAAGACATTTTTAGAATCTGATCTCAGGTCAAAATGGGTTAAACCTGTATCTGTGTGATTTATGAGTTGTCAATGCTAAGCCAGGCTTATCCTTTTCGTATAACCCCTCTCTCCCTCTCTATCTCTCTCTCATATAGTTTTTGAGCTGGCCAGTAGAGCATTGTATTGTGCCATCTATAAATGCACCAAGTCCCTATATGTAATCCCCATAACTCCAGAATCGTTCGCCCCACCGACTTCAAATTCGACACGCGGTGTCGAGTCGGTCGGACCCACAGTTGTTCAGAACGGCCCCAAAAAGGCCTCTGCCCGGGCTCTGGACAGGGCCCCTGCACAGGGTCCATATATGGAGCTGGCCTGTTCTGACATCATTCTGAAGTCTGCATAGACTCCAGATTTGGGCATGCCTGACAAAGGACTCCAAATGGGCATAAAAGGGACACATACATAATATCTGTGTGGGGCATGCCACAATTCCAACTTGCATCGTTCCAAGTAGGCCAGTTCCCAACGGGCACCGCTGTAGAGGCACTGCTTTGGTTACTGATAAATATCAAGAGAAAGGGCCATTTGCCATTAGTAAACTATGTTACTATGGGTGTTTTGAAGAAACTTGAAGGTATGGGTGAAAGCATCTCTCTGAGAGTGTGATAGTAAAAGTGAGAGTCAGTGAGTGGTAGTACTCTACTACTCTGTCACTCACTCACTTCCTCTAGTAGCTCCCTGCCAGATATTTGCTTAGATAGCATTTACATAACGGATTCTAAAAACTGTCGCAGTCAGGAAAATGTGTGTGTGTGTGTGTGTGTGTGTGTGTGTGTGTGTGTGTGTGTGTGTGTGTGTGTGTGTGTGCAATGTGCATGTGGGCCTGTCTCTCAGACGGCATGTACGCACGTGTGTGTGTGTGTGTGTGTGTGTGTGTGTGTGTGAGTGTGAGTAAATGAGTGCCAATTCAAAATGAAGAGAATCAATGACACATTTAGTGCAATATTGCAAGGCCCATCACTCGTTCTTTTGCTGTGATCTACATCAATTTGATCTGGCCGTGACAATTCAGAAGTCGCATATATATCAACATTTGTATGATACATAATACTGTATGTACTGTAACTACACGGAATCAATGTCCAGCCATAACTGTCTGCATTCGCTAATCTAGCAAAGAGGGGCCCATACTAAAATTATATGTGTCTCAAGGTTCCATAATCATACAGAAAAATACATGGTCACACATTGAAAGGTGTTAGCTAAGTCCTAGGTTTGTTCAACATCTGAAGAATATTTATTGCATGTCATCATTTTGTTTAGTTTTTCAAACGGTGGCCATCTCATTTGAGAATCAAAGGAAAGAAATCTAAAAAGCTCACAGCTTGGAAAAGCTAAGTGCGTTATCAGTGTGTACAAGAGTTATGACCCAGCTTGTTGTTCAGGTCTCTCAAAGGACAAAGGTTACCTTGGATGTGAAGTGAGGTGATTATAATAGGATAAATAGGCCTTAATAATAAGACTGATTCATGCTTCGTTGAGCGATGGTGTCACATGCAAATAGAAGCTCACAATGCGTCATAATGTCGATGTGTGGCACAGTCATACAACAGAGCATAAATTGGCTATTAAGGTCCCTTTGGGGATGGGACATTCCATCATGGCCTGCATACACACAAACCACTGTGTAATATGGTTGTAACTAAGCTAACTTAACTAAACTAACTGAATTACTAAACTAAACTATCTCAATTCAATTAGACTACGCTGTAACCTCAAATCATCGGATCTCACAATACATAACTCACTGACTGTCCCTGTGAGTTCAGTATCTGCAGCTTGCCGGAAATACTGGACATTGTGAAAACATACAGTAGCATAAACATGAGATAAGAAGTGCAATGTCAGACGATGAGGAACCAGCACTGAGGTTTAACCACAATGCGTGGGAACATTCGCCAGAAAGCTACAAGCTCACAACCCGTCGCACGCATTGTAAGCTTGGCTACTTTTGGCGAAGAGATTTGGTGACGGGGAAAAGGCTCTCTAGCCTCATGAGCCAGAGCTGAGGGCAGTGGTGGAAAAAGTACTCACATTTTGTACTTGAGTAAAACAGTAACACTGCAATATAGAAATACTCTGTTATAAGTATAAATCCAGAAAGCTCACAATGCGTTGCAACGCATTGTGAGGTTGTAGATCGGCTATATTTAAATGGTCTAAATGTATATAGGGAAGTGGTTAATGTATGTTTTGTAATAATAATCAAAATCTACAAACTAGCTAGTAGGCTAACTCAGGTTTTCAAATAATTGTAGTGGAGTCTGCTCTGAGTAGTGGATGTAGTGGAGTTATGGAGTAGAAGTAAAAGTACAGACATTTTGAAATACCTCAAAATTGTACTCAAGTACAGTACCTTAGTAAATGTACTTGTGTGTAATGTTACTTTACTTTCCACTGGCTGAGGGGGATCAGAGGTCAGGTCACAGGGGCCTTGTAATTAGCCTTTCCACCCATCCCTGTCCCGCCACCCGTGTCACGCAACATTGGCACCATTTATGGCATCTCACCCCTGACCTGTGACCCCCGGTCTCTAAAATATCCGCTCAATGTCTGCAGCAGCAGTAGTGGAAGGTGAACTTTCGGAAGGTGAACTTTCACCCCAAAGCATAGGGAGAGAGGTCGTAGGAAAGGGAAGGTGGTGGGAATAACTGACCCAACAGAAGAATTCAGTCTAGATTGCTGACATGGAACTCCCAACTAATTTTAAAATTGTGTGTGACTGTGACTGTATGTGTGTGTGTGTGTGTGTGTGTGTGTGTGTGTGTGTGTGTGTGTGTGTGTGTGTGTGCGCGCGCGCACGCGTGCTATGGGTGGCTCAAATATTCCGAAGTGGAAACTTCAGAATTGATGAGAACATTTTGCACGTAAACATTTGGTCAAAATATCACAATCGGTGGTCTAGGACTCTCCAAAATCAGGATCTGTATCGGACCCAGAAATCTGCCATCGGTTGGGCTCTACTTGAAAGAAAAACTTTCTATATTTCATATAAATCACCTTTATGGATAAAAGATGCACGGATGAACAGCGCATTACAGCAGCATCTGTGTGGAAACAAGTGAAAGCCTCTCTGATCGCAGTGCGGCTGGGCCGTAGCCTCTCTGTCCTCCCTCAGGGGAAAAGCAAGCGGGCCTCCTGCTGAAATGTGACCACACTGGTTCATGTCAAGAGGAGCTTTGGAGCACAAGTCTTGATGTAAATAGAAAAAGACAACCCCATGACTGTTCACCAACAAGCAGGTAAAATCACTCACTCACACACACACACACACACACACACACACACACACACACACACACACACACACACACAGAGCTGAACTGAACACTTCGAGCCGAAAACAATCTCTCACTTACGTAACTTTGCCGAAAACAGGAATCACCAGTTTGTGTGCACGCGCGCGCGCGTGTGTGTGTGGTAGTTTCTGTTCAACTACAATTAATTGCAGGTGCAAGATCTCCCTTTCCTAAAACACACCCATACACACACAACATAATAAATAAAAAAAGGACCGAACCCTGTGTGACAGGTTCACCAGCAGGTGTGAAGGATTGGAATACACACGTACTGTACCTTACTGCAGTGCTTCTCAACCTGACGTTATGGAACCCCCTGCACCTAATTCTTGGGGGGGTCCCCAGTGGCAGTGATGTGATAATTTAAGGACTTTAAAGACCTTTTTAATACCTAAAAACAAATACCTAAGATCACAACGCCTCGCAGTTCCAAGTGCTTGTCAGGGTGGGGGTCCCCAGTTGATCATGTCCAGGAATCACGGCCTCAAAAGGGTGAGAACCACTGCCTGTAACTACGAAGCTACAATAACACACACAAAAACCACAACACAATCACTTCTAAAGTAACATAACACCCAGATTATTGCCTTTAAACAACTTCCCATGGTGTTTAATTACACAAGACACGTCTTGTCTTGTTCATACACTGCTTAGTTACAGCTCAGATCTATAGGTTATTTTGTACAGATGAAAGAACTAAACGAAAAACAACCCCTCAAAGACAACATTCAGGTGAGGTGAAAGCTTTCTTCTTAGCCAAATACCCATCTGACATAGATAATGGTGGTTAAAGTAAATGAGGGGGGTATAACTAATTCTAAAAGGGTACTCCAGACAGTTTTTACGTTGCTTGATTCATGTTTGATATTCATTTTATCAGACACAAAGCTTTTTTCAATTCCTTTTTTAATTTTTGGGGGATTTCTTTAAAGTTTTTTCATTAAATAAT
The DNA here is from genome assembly GCF_963924005.1 of Protomyctophum bolini. Lineage (NCBI taxonomy): Eukaryota > Metazoa > Chordata > Actinopteri > Myctophiformes > Myctophidae > Protomyctophum > Protomyctophum bolini. Next base: position 20,455,525 of record NC_137874.1, on the reverse strand, counting down.
AAATTACCATAAAAGTAATTAAAAGCATAATTGAAAAAGAAAAACCCCACATATTATGAGGACACCAGAACCAAGGACGGGTGTTCAAATGAATATCAAATATCTAACTACAGAATCAAGCAACTTAAAAACTGTCTGGGGTGCTGCACACAAGCCAGAGTAGATGTTAAAATCACCGAAAGTGAAATTTCCCTGTAACTATTATTATATTGTATTGTATCATGAACTGCCCTCCCTATACATGGAAGCAGTTTGGCTTGTCTATCCTTTACTGCCATGGCCCGTTTCTCCCCTCCACAGCTCTATTATTCAACAACTCTACTGCCATCAAACACTCTCAGGCTATTTTTATATCAAGCTTTTACACTCAGCCTGTCTGCACGCTCCACTGGCTTCATCTGTCCACACCACCAATACAACCATTTCAACTCTCATCCACTCACATGAGTGCTGCTATGAGTTCCTTTAGGTCAGTGGTTTTCAACCAGTGGTCCGGGGACCACCAGTGGTCCTTGAGGGGGTTCCAGGTGGGCCCCTGCAGATAAAGTGATGGAGAGTAAGCAAATGGACCCTTACTAGTTAGTGAACTCGTGAGAGAGTAACATGAAACCAAATGGACCCGTAAAAGTCCATTTGGATTTTTGGAAGAGTTAAATTATTGTTAAACATCTGCATTACGTGATTTACAAGAAGACTACACAATTAGAGAATGTAGAAGAATTGTTATTTTGATCAACGTTTCAATACAGACAACAAAATATTATTTTGTCTCAGGTCTGAGAGGCTAAATCTCGTCATTTGGTGATCCGTGGCTCAAATACAGAATAACTAACGGGACTTGATACAAAAAAGGGTTGAAAACCACTTCTTTAGGAGCAGAAAGAGGCTGCAAAGACACTGCAGGTACGCACACAAGGGGTTCACAAACCTTTGCATAGTTTATGTTATATGCATTCTGCTCGTGGCCTGAGTTGAGACAGAGTTTGAGTTTACTGGATAAAGAAGATCACTGATGACTCCACACCAAATGCAGTCATTGTGAAATGCAATTCATATGATATGACTCCCAACCACATCTGTTCAAACAGTGAGACAGTGAATCATCACAGTCATCTCCATTTGCACTTCAAAGGATGTCATGTACAGATGGAGGGGAGAAAAGCTCCCGTTTGCAGTTTTCAATGTAAACTAATTCGATTGGTGGTCCAGCTGAGCTTTGCTAAGAATGTTATTACAATATTACACTAGCAGAATTGTTCCAGCAAACATTTCTGATAAAGATCGGTTGAAAAATCCCCCATCTGCAAAGATCATCTGTGTGGATGTAAACACACACACACACACACACACACACACACACACACACACACACACACACACACACACACACACACACACACTATAGCTGGAACGAACCTCTCTGGGGGTATTGTTTCCATTGAAGAGGCTCCAATCTCTCATTTTCCCTGGAGAAGAGGAACCAGTGCCAAGCTACTGCACATGGGGGGCGTCCTCCATCCATTCCCATGAAAAGGAGTGGGCTTTTGGAGCATGTAATTTCAGCAGACATACACTGGCCATCTGTAGACACAAGGGTGTGTACTTGAGTGTCACTGCCAGTAAAACGTGCACGTTGGGTTTGACAATACAGGGCAGGCCACAGCTGTTTGGGCGAATATCACAGATGAAGAGCAAAGGCCATCATTCCAATTTCAAATGAAAACTTCCAATCATAAAATGTCATTTATTTTTCATCAAGTTGGCCACCATGCACCTTTTTGATATGGTCATGACAGCTCATGTTTATATTTAATGGATTTGACTACATTATGTCATGGGAAGAAAATGCTATAGGCCTATTTGGTTCTATGAAACTGACTGAATACACTTAAGAACACCAACTTCAATAAAAACTAAAAGACACACTTATACACCATAAAGACTTAACTAGAAAACACACAAATAAGACCTCATGGTGAGTAAAATGTTCGAAGAAAATAATATTGCTGTTGATGGAACAAAGCATTGGTTTTGATTTGCGATGCAGAGTTGCACTGCCCTCTAGTGGCAGATGCCAAGAATCACATCAAAACATGAGAACGTTCAATAGTGTCCCAGGCACCAGAGTAGGCCTACGCAGAAAGGATTGATTAGCAATTGTTATTGTATATATTTTAAGTACATTTATATTGTTATCATGTATCAATTACCGGTAGTCGAAAAACAAGTCTTTACATTTACTTTAGTATAATTAGGATATAAATAGGATGGAACGTAAACATAATCATGCATTTCGTAAGAGAATGCAATTAACTTCTTGACAGGGAGTAAATATTATTTTCTTACCTCTCCTCTAAGTTTCCATTTAACAGTTCCTCCATGACCATAAATGCGGCGGGCGGGTCATATACTCTTCTAAGGTCAGGGGGTACGGGTACAGCCTGGTACATATCGCATTGCGAGTGCGACTGTGCGACCCCTATGATTGCGACGTTTTGAGCTTTTTATGCCGAATGTTCTCGATCAGTGCAGTCAGAATAGCGTTAAAGTGGTTAACGTAGGCACATTCATTCCACCCAGGCACCCACTTCTTTACAATTGAAAACAGGTAATGTGACCAAGCCGATTCTGATTGACCGCAAGAATATACTGCAGTGCTAGTCAACAGGACCAACCACCAACCAAAGACAATTGGATGGTCATTATAGAGGAAATAGGATACATAATGGAAAAACTAACATTCTTACACTACAAGAGGTCAGAGGACAAGTTCTATAAACATGGGAAAAGTGGGATATCTCCCTCCGGCCCATTGCTAATGTATGAGAACATTGTTTTTTATATTGCAATATGGAAAAATGCAGACCTTTTTTCCTTGTAGCCTTAGTTTTGTTTTTTGCTTTTTCTTCCCAATAAAAATTAAGTGAAAAAAAGAAAAGAAAAATACTGTGTGAATATTGCAACATGTTCCCGATTTAAATTATGCAATAGCACTGGGTTCCATCCCATGCACTAGGAAACCAACAACAGGATGGAATAATAAATATTGGACTAGGCTACTGTTTATTAACATAAACAGTCTACAGTCACATTTCTTTCCATAAGCTACCCTTTTTCTTAAAATGTATCGAGGTTTAATGACTTGTGTAGCTTAATTTCTGGATTCGTTTTCAATAACACAAGTCCCCAAGTTCAAGTTGCGCAAGGGTAAAAATGCATACTATAGTATGCAGTCACAACCAGGTCTTGGTTTAAGTTAAACATTTAATTCTGAACGGCATGATATTTAGTTTGTATGTTGCATCGTTGCCTGTATATGATGAATGTTCCACAACGCAAACAAGCCCTTGGCTTTTTGCGATTACAGCATTTGTATCGTACTGCAAACAAAATGGTTAACGCTGTAATAATTCTGAATACTTATCTAGATAGACATGACATTTAGTCAGTGTACAGAGAGGCCATTTATTGATTTTCATACATTTAACTGCACAAACCTTCACAGAGTACCCTACCAGTTATTTGGAACAAAACTGATAAGTGAACTTACTCATACTCACTCATACAGACAGACATAAAAGAGAACTGGGAATAAAGCAAGCCATCTAAATTCTCTAAGTGCTTTCTTCTGTGGTCAAACAAAGACATACACAGCAATCTAAGAACATTCGGTTATGTGAGCTTATTCGGTTACACGCTTTGTGGCAGCAGTGGTTTCCAGTGCTGGGAGATTGTGCGCAAGATAGCAGGGTAGGTTGTAACTGGGTAATGCCGATGACACCACAGGGATGTTACTGCGTAATGCCAATGACGCCACAGGCCAGACGTCCCCCGGCGTTGCCCGTCTTCAGACTCTCATCGTTGCCTCCTTTTCCCAGGTCGTCAGCCTTCTCATGGATCTACAGAGAGAAGAGAATGTAGCAGTGAACAGTGTCTGGGAGTCAGATGGACACACTATCTGAATGCAACAGTCCTCACACCAAAGAAAAAGACAATCATGGATCATTAAAATGGCTTTTTAAAGATGCAACAATCCGTTTAGTATATTTTAAGCAGGACTAAAACATTTGCATACGATTTATTCAAAGTAATTTCAAAACGTTTGAGCCCCCCACCCCACAAACATACAATACTTTGTGTTACAAATACAAACTGTCATAATTGAGTAGGCCATGTACTTGACAAAGAAGCAGTGTAAAAGTAATACTAGAAAAATCCTCAGAGCACAGGTCTCCGCAAAGCTAGGTAGTAGATAGAAGTCATTCTAAGCCTTTAGAAATCAGGAAGTAGTATGAATAATCGGACAGGTCCGACGTGATGACATGACTATAGAAATAATGTTGAGTGATTTGCATGATGTTTGGACAAAATCTGTAAGACCAAGTTCTGCAAGACTGGTTTGGTCAAAGACAGACCGTGAAGTGGCCGTCCCAGGACAACACCTCAAGAATACCTCATTGTAAAGGTGATTAATCAACAACAATGATATAAAATATATTAATAGTAATATTGAAGGGGATACATAATCGACCGAATGGGAATGACAGAGGTAGAAACAAGTCCTTACCACCATTGTTCTGCCGATGATGGACAGCGGTCCATTTAGGGTAAGCATCTTGTCTGTGATGCTGATTTTAGCTACGTTATCAGCACCTGCAGTGACGTTCCCCAGGTCTCCTACATGCCTGTTTCAACAAAAACAAGGAATATTAACTTATCAACTCATGCCAGGTACAAACATGTTTAAAAAAGGCCTTATGACATGTCGGATACAACAAAATGTACACATATGTTTTTTCATTTATTCACCAATAAAAATAAAGTGTTAAAAATCGGCTCTGCCATGACCATGGAGTATGTCTCATAGACAGACATAATTATATAAAGACTAAATGGCTCAAGGCGGAGTCTCTGACGTTGTTCACCGGGCAGCCATCTTGTTGCAGTCCTACAGTACAGTAAGTTCTGTGGTAGCTGGTGATCAGCTCAAACAAAAGTACCGGTACTCATAATTCGCTCAAGTTTTGACAGATTTACAAACAGTTTGGTTTATTACAAATGTTATCAACGTGGCTATTATTTAGGATGCTTATCTGCTCAATGTTATTTTTTTTATATCACACACACACACACACACACACACACACACACACACACACACACACACACACACACACAGCAAGTTGGAAGCTTAAATTTGTGTGACCAACACACAATACAGTGTTGTGACTATAAAGCTAGGGCTGCAGATTATCAGGCCTACAAAGCAAGTGCATTGTCAGAGCAAAACATTCAGTTAAAATTCAGCAAATTCCAATTTCCCCTCCACAATGATTTAATGCAGATCATTTAAACTAAGCATTTACATTCCCCCAGGAAAAACAAAACATAAGTCTATGTGTAAAAAAACAGACATACACACTCCTGTTTAGAGTATAGGGCATGTGACAGGTTGGGGTCACGTTAATGATAGAAAACACAACTACTGTATGTGACCACCAGTCAGACATGGATGGTGTCACCAAATTACCTTAACAGAATATCTTCATGGTGACACAAACGGAATAACTCCAGGATTAACAATGAAAGTACCGTAATGCAAAGCAGGTATAAAGAGGGTCAGGTTAGTGAAATGTAATTTAGTTGAGTTGATTACAACCTATAGCCGAAGAATTTCACCACATGTTGAACATAGCGGTATTATCAGACAGTTTGCTACAGGTTAACACCTGGATGTGAGCCTCAAGTCAGACCCAACTTACCTTTCTACATCAGTAGGACCAGCATGAGTCTTGCTGTGGGGGTTGAAGTGAGGGCCTGCACTGATGCACCCTGGGAAAGGAAAGTTAAATTTATTTTTCAGAATGGATGCTTAATTTTGGAATCATGAGAAACTGTCAGAATGCTTACCATTGGTGTTATCCCCAAAAGCATGGACATGGAAACCATGTAACCCAGGGGCAAGACCAGCAATCTCTCCAGTCAACTTCACAGGGCCTAAATCACTCTGTACATAAAGGATGAGGAGAACAGGGGGAGGGGGGGCTATTACATAACAATTTTGTAAAAGGTTCCTTTATACAAAAACAAAGAAACACCTAAAATAATTTCAAAACGAGTAAATACAAAACAGTTATCACAAAGAGTCACATCATAGTCGTGACTTTTGACAATTTGTTCCAAAGCCTACAGCTCTGATGGGAAAGAACGAACATCAAACTTAATTCAATTAGCAACAAACACAGACATAAGACTACAACAGAGACAGAATCAAACCCTTGACAGAAAACAGAGTTTCATCTGTTTCAGTCAGCAAGATAATGTTCAGCAGTACAGTAGAGAAACCAGACAACTCCAATAGGGCGTGGGAGAGAACTACAAAGTGGAGCAGAAAACCAGTGTGCATACTTTATTTTATTTTTTATGTTCGTCCTACACTTGGACACCTTATCCTTGGAGAACTACTTGTGTTGATTCAAAACATTCATCATTTAATCAAAAATGTATTAACTCAAATATCGATTTTATTTTTTTATGTCAGAAAGACTGCCGTTATCTGGCTGGCTTGACGTGCATGATCCAACTTTGTGGTTAATATAGTTTAAAAATGTTCTAGTATCAAAAAAGCTAAATATTGCATATTCCACTCAGCTCATTCACAGATGCAAAGCTACAGTCTACCTGATTCATTGTCAATGGAAGCCAGCGACATTTGAAGCTGCTGCAAAAGCTACTGTAGCTTTGCATCTGCCCGTGTGAACGCAGCATAATAGTCAGTGTCACTGTCACATGCTTGTGACACCATGACACATGCTCGTGACACTGCAAAGCAAAGGCAACCGATTGTCTTTTTTGCACCCCGTGTCTGTGAACAGACAGACATTACTACGATGGACCATTATGCTGTCTCACCGTCTGTCCCCATTATAACCAATTCCTAACCCTAACCTACGGTCGGATTAATGGGATGTCGGAATTATGAGCGGAACCAAACCGACCGGTATAAAACTTTGCATGTAAACTCCAGAGAGAATGCGGTGGCAGCGGTGACCGAACGGTTTGCGGAGCGGTCTTGATACCGGAAGGTCGCCAGTTCGAATCCCCGAACCGGCACGTTAAAATTACCACCGCTGAAGTGCCCTTGAGCAAGGCATTGAACCCCTACCATGAAATGTTCTATGAGCAGGGTGTGGCTGTAAACAAGCATCTCGAGCTTAGTCCACTTCCCTGGGTAAACAAAGAACTTTGCTTTACTTAGAGGCCAAGGAAGAACCTCTACCCCAAAAACTCCCAGGTGACCAAGGAAGAACTAGCCTAGAAGACCAGACGGATCTGCCAGTGCGAGAAAACCAATTAGCCATATTGTCTGGCCACTTTCTGCAAAACACTGTTTTGCTACTCCTCCCGAGTATGCAGAATGGATCCGTTCTCCGTTTTGCACAAAATTGTCATGAAACGTTGCACGCACAGTCCCACTAGGCCAAATATAAGAACTGGTACCTTTCATTTCTCAAATAGGCCTCATGATGGCGTATGGGTAACTTTAGGCAACCTGCCCTGGCAGGGATCTGCACTCCAAGGTGCACACTTGTATAGTTGATAATGTACACTCTCAAGACTTAAAATGAACCTTAACATTTTAAGACTTAAAATGAACAACTTTCCTTGTCTGTATGATGCAAGGGCACTGTCAGGGGAAATCGGGTTGGGAGAGGACATCACAATGACTCAGCAAAAACATTAGTAGCCTAGTACTCTTTGGTTAAATGGGCATGATGAAACCATAGAATGTAGGTTAAAACCTATGCAAGAACTAACATTAGATAAGAGCAGCTTGTGCTTCATACTAGTGTCCTCATATAAGGTCAAAAAATAATCTACAGTTTGAAGCAGAAGAAGTCTTTATCTTAAAACTGCAGCCCATTCAGTCAACTGAATCCGCCTTGTTTTACAATCTACTACAGTAAAGTAGAGGAACTAGATAAGATGTGCATAGGATTATAGGAACATAACATTTTGAAAATTAAGTAACAAAAACAGACGATGATGAGAGGATGAGATGAGACATGAGACCTAATATGTGGGGCTAATAAGAAGACATGCTGTGGGCATTTACAACATTATTCTCTTTTGAACATAATACATTAGGAAATGACTCATTACAATAGTAAAAATTATGATATGTGATTTAGGATAAAATGGTTATGTGGTCATTGCCGTTAACTATGAGTTTAATCTGATCAGCTAGGGACCAGGGCCACCAGGCTATGCTATGACGTTAGCTGGCAGACTGATGTAACGTTACTGAATGTAGCTTATGCAACAGAACAGACTATTTCAAAGTAGTATCTTTAGCGGCATGGTGTTTATGTTACGCGTTGTTAATAATTAATCAATTGATGATCAAAGGTGCATAAGGTGCGTGCGCAGCCCTGGCTTGTTTAAAGGTGGTGACATTTATGTTAGACAGTAGATTATTATATTACAGTCAGCTACCCAATGCAAACATGACCTAACGTTGACTTCTGCAGCACAATAGTGGTACCGTATTACGGATATTTTATTTTGTGTACTGTAAACATTAATTTAGCCAGGTCGGTGCTATAATCGGTGGTCTCGTGGTGCGGGTCGTGCATATGGCAGTGAGTCTGGTGACTTGAGCTCCAGCCACGGCCAGGCCGGGTGGAAGAGTGCAGAGTCAGAAAGCGTGTTCGTCGTGACATTTTACCGGAGTTATTAGAAAAGATAGAACAATTCACACATTACCTCCTGCTCGAAATACACTGTTCCGGCGACCTCTCCCGCTCCCTTCAATACGCACACTGCTTTCACCACCATGTTTGCAAAAGAATCCTCCTCACTCGACTCCGCGTCTAAGTTTCTTATTTCTTCTTCGTTGCCGGGCGAGAGAGACAACCAAGCTGTATCTGCTTGGTGGGCGGGCTTATTGCACTGCTGTCCAATCAATCCAAATTATCCAGCCAATACCAGAGCCTTCTATTAGATGGCTCTGGCCAATACCAAACAAATACACCACATACGCAACGTTTTGATTGGCATAGATGTCGTGCATTGATCTCGGATTTACAAGAATTGAGCAACTACCTTGCACATTAAAAATCACACCCGTGTGAAGTGAGGGGCGCTCTTATTATACATCATCATTATGATCTCATGAACAACTGAATTTATGTGATTGGTTGGTTAAATTCATTGTCAATTCATTGTCAATAGCAAATATTGAGACATGTGGGGACAAAATCTAGAGCGTCTCGCGTGACATCATGTGACATCATCAGTGATGGATATCCCTGATGTCATAGTAAAGCCCATAGGTCTATGGGGATCCCTGAGGCCATCAATATTGGCCTCAATATAAATCATGTTATCTGAACTCAGACCTTGTCAGAACCTGTTCTGGCATTCCATTATGTTGATCCTTCCTTCCTCTTCGATGTCTCCCTTTTGACTAGCCATGGTTTGGTTGCAGCCGGCGAAAACAAGAGTTCTCAACAGGCCCACCTGTCCATTCAAACTCTAGATGGGTCTGCCCCAAAGTTATTAGTGCAGCCTCACCTGGCAGCCGGCGAAAACTTGAGTTCTCAACAGGCCCGAAAATTAAGGCCCGGCCATACCTGGGCCCTCATCAAACCCTGTACACTCAAGAGAATGTCCCCGGTACCGCCCTTAGATCTCCATATACTGTAAGGAGCTGACCTGTTCTGACATTATGTTGATCTGGCCTCATCAAGCCCTGTCCATTCAAACTCTAGACGGGCTCTAGATGTGTGTCCCTGGCTGGCTGTGTCTGTCTCTGTGTTTGTCTGTCCATCCGAGTATGGAAATAGCCTACCAAGTGTCAGTGTTGCGCAGCCTAACACACACACAGACACACACACACACACACACACACACACACACACACACACACACACACACACACACACACACACACACACACACACACACACACACACACACACGATGAGTAGTACAGCACCACTCACTTCAGACTGGTCTAATTTTCTATTATTTGAATTTGTAAGCTATTGCAGTTTTTCCAAGTTGCAATTATGTGACATAGCTTTATTAACATGTTTCTTTATTCCCTTTTAATTGTAGTCAGAAATGTCTCAGTTTTGTTGCTTTGGAAAATTGGCAATGTAATGCTTTTTCACGCCAATAAGTCTTTGTCATTTCAAGGAATAAAGTTCAACATACATACATCCCTGTATATCACTGAATAGTGAATACTCAGTCTTGTTAGTTTAAGAGTTGACATTGGTCTGACTCCTGGGGGATTCAACCTGTGACCTTGCAGTTTACTATTTATTGTACAGGGTTCAAAAATCTGAAAAGATCTGTGAACCAATATTCTCCAGCGGTTGCTCCTTGCGCGTCTGCCACTCTAGACGAGAAAGCCTGGTCTGTGTTACAAAATTTCTATGTGAACTGGTCTGGAGCTGATATCGTTACGTCATGTTGTAGTCATTGTTTTGTAGTATCAGGCAGGAACCATAATCTGGGACTTCCTTTTCCTTAAATTGGAAGAATAACAATAAAAACTCTCGTATCCTTCCGCTTTTATTGAGAAAATTCGGTTTGAGGAAGTTCCAGATTGATGGTTCCTGCCTGATGACTATACAACATGACATAGCGATATCATCCGCTCCCGACCAGATCATAAACCCGAAAAGGAATGCTGCCCAGGCTAATGCCACGAAAAACACTCATTGGGCTAAATTCATAGACATTTTTAGCCCAAGGACTGTTTTTCATGCTAAACTAATGCTTGGAATGGATTCAGAATCATGAAAACCCCCTAGTTTGACATGTCACATGCTACTTAAAGCATAATGAAATTTAGAAAATGTTGCCTTATATAGGTTGTCAATGGTGGCCATTCCTTTTTCAAAACTTTCCCCTCAGACAATTCCAGGCAAATTTTCTTGTTATTATTCAGGATATATTGAAGATACAAAATTAGCTCGGTTTGTTTTTTTGCAATTAGTTTGAGGTCAAATGACATTACTGTACTATCATGCTTACTCTGCTTATTCCTGTTTAACCAAGTTTCTCTGGGTAGATTAAGGGTCTGTTAAATGCCTAAATTGTAAACAAACAGAAATGGGGAAAAAATGAAACAGATTTGGTACAAAAATATTTTATTAAAAACAATTTACTATGGCTGAAGTATTGGACATGTCATGTTCAGGGCATTTGTATTAATCTTTTTTTCTTTTTTTAACAAATCATACAAACATTTTGTTAGCCCAAGTATGAGAGGGTTTTAAAAAAACAGTTAAAGCAAAGGAACTCATAGTTTATCCTTCTGTGACAATTGGTTTCTCTCTTTGATCAACAAAAAGGATAAACAAAAAGGGGGATTATAAAGAAAATTATTACACCTTGGAATTTCAAGTGATGAAAGCATATTTACAGCAGCGTGTCATAAGTTACACTCTTTCTTTCATCTTATTCAAATGTGCACTTGGTTTATTCGTTAACGAAAAATTAAAGAAAACAATCCAAGCATTGCCGTAGCTAGGTAAAGTAGGGCGTTATCCGATTTCAAGTGGTTTAAACCGAGTAAGCCTCGCTAAACAATGTGGTCCATAATTACTATGGATCCATAGGGAAGGAGCCTATGTCCTGTTTTTGTAGTAAGTCTTGAGTTTAAACCAAACTTACCAAACATTACATTAATTAAGCATTGTGTCCATCACAGATATCCTTTGTAAGCTCAATTCTGCTATGGGGTGACTATATTCCAGCTTTATCAACCTAGCCAACGCAATAAACTGAATTCTGTGTTAACTTAAACAGAGTGGCAACAGAAACAACATCTTTGACATGTTTAATGTGGGTTGTTTTCCAATTATGCTGTGTGGTTAATCATTAAAAAATACGTATTGGTTCGAAATGCATCCGTTTGTATTGTAGATCCAAGAGTGAAAATCTCAATCTATTCTTGCAATATGGAGAACACCCTACACATTTATACAGTATACATTTGGAGTAAAAATTGTTTTTGGAGTCGATTTAAAAAAATTAAATTTCATCTTTGTATTTATTTAGGAGTTTAAAAATGTTTTTAAAAAATCCCTTCAAAACGAATTTGAACGCAGTTTGAGACTGAAATTGTTAAGCTTGGTAGCTTGCAAAAAAAAGAAAAAGAAAGCTTTGTTCTGCATCTCCTAACATGTCAGAATTTACCTTTGACATACAACCAAATACAGCCATAAAATGGCTGACACCATACAGGTATAATGCCATGAAAATGGAACCTGGGAGTGGCAGCTTCCACTTACTCAGGCTAGTTGCACTTAAACAGCGTCAATACTGATTTCCACACTATAGCAACATAAACATAAGCTATGATGACAGTCCACTCCACTTACACCATCTTGGGTAGATGGATGCACTCGTAGTGCCATGATTACTATCATTTCCATTCATGTTGAGATCAATGATGTCATGAATGTCTCTTGGTCAATCAGTGGAAAATGTTGCAACAAAAAAAAAATACTACATGCACCTTTTGACACACTGCGCTGTGGTAATTGTACAATATCTTTCTTTGTGTCTATCTAGAAGGAAATGTCAAAATTTAAACATTAACAAAATAAAAATCCAGCATTTTCAGTTAACCTCAGTGAAAATTCGGAGACATGCATGATACACATGGCAAGTAAAGTATTATGTTCGTTTTTGGAATGGAATTAATTATGTTCACGTGGAGTGTCAAGTCTTTACAGACATTGGATATAGGCCATCCAATTATTTTTGCTAGATTCAGTGGTGTTGCAGTAACGTTTTTAGGCAAGATAGTGATTTGTTTTAGGCATCCTATGATTTAGAGTAGATGCCGTCCAAAATGGTCAGAAATTCAGACAAAATAAACTCAACTCAACAAGAATTCCAGGGCAGATGAGTAGTTATAGTTGGATCCCTTTCTCCTAAAACTAAGTGGAAGCATATTCCTATGTATTGTAATTTGTATTAAGGGACATTTAGAAAATGAGACGCCTCTCAAACCAATAAGATTCGGGATAAACTGAAGGGGAAAAAAAGGCATTCATTGATTTCATGGCCACACCAATACTTTCAAAGCATACAAAACAGATAAGACAACTGGAGGATCGGGATCTCAGCGTATTAATTGATTTCATTCAACCTAACATTTCAGGGTCGACTATGGTATTGAATTTAATGTATATTATGTCATTGAACATATTCAGTGTTTGCGGATGTGACATATTGGTGCATTTTAAACATAAAATAAAAAGTGTTGTTGGAACATTGGAGAGATGTCATAACACAGATTAAGGTCCACGAGTGAAATGTTCTCTCTGTCATTTTTCCTATATGCACTAGGTTAAAGGTGGAAAAATATAAGTAAACTGCACTGAGTAAGGGGACAGAACTATGCTTCCTGCATGTATCCAATTACCTCACACAAGAGACTCACCTGAGCCCTGGCCCCTTACACTTGACAGCAGCCCCCCAAATCCAACTCTTCATTGTCATGTGAGCCTGTGTTTCTGGGTGATGATACGTCAGATCGGCATTTTCTGTAAACCACGATTTTGTTGCCTACTTACCCCTAAGGGTTTTCAAACTTTTAATTAAATTTAAAATGTTCATACCGTTATCATTTTCTTCATACTTGCCAGAAACCGTAACATATCAACTAAGGCAAAGTCTCAATCAGGATATCCTACAGTACAAAATCGTTTCTCCATAGGATTGGTAAATATCTTACATGTCGTCTTATCTCTGTAGCAGGGGGATTTCAAGACAGTTTCTAGAATTAAAGAATGGCGTTGAAAGCCTACGACTCTGCCTCCTCTTTTGTCTCGGTGAGGTCAGTTTGGGGTGGAGCCGAGGGGTTAGAGGTCACTGACTCGGTCACTGACTCGGTCACTGACTCGGCCACAGAAGCAGGCGTGGCTGAATGTTCCAACATCACCTTCTGGGGAGAAGGCTCCTTGCCAAGTTCCTTACTGGTTTGTGTGGGTCCGGCGGGGACCTCATTAGGTGGCTGTTCTGCACCATCAGAGTTCCTCAACTTGTCTATGTTCTCCAGTTCAGCCAACCGGTCGTCCTTGTCCCACCGTGTGCTTCGCTCTCGCCTTTCTGAGCGCCGCGGCCTTTCTGTATCTTTCCCCTCCACAACACTCGAACGCCCTCGACTCCCACCCTCTCCCCTTCCTCTTCCTCCTCCTCCACCACCACCACCACCTCGCTCATTCTCCCTCTCTCCTCCTCGTCCTCCTCCTCCTACACCACCACCACCTCGCTCATTCTCCCTCTCTCCTCCTCGTCCTCCTCCTCCTACACCACCACCACCACCTCGCTCATTCTCCCTCTCTCCTCCTCGTCCTCCTCCTCCTACACCACCACCACCACCTCGCTCATTCTCCCTCTCTCCTCCTCGTCCTCCTCCTCCTACACCACCACCACCTCGCTCATTCTCTCTCTCTCCTCCTCCTCCTCCACCTCGCTCATTCTCTCTCTCTCTCTCCTGGTCCTCACCCCTTCCCCGCTCACCCTCCATGCTGCTACGTCTCTCTTTCCAGTCCCGTCGATCTCTGTCCCGGTCTCTCTCACGATCTCTGTCTCTCTCTCGGTCTCTCTCCCAACCTCCGCCATCCTCCTGCCATCCTCCGAGACGTTCCCTCCCATCCATCCCTCTATCACCGCCTCCCCCTCCTCTCCCTGCTGAATCGCCGAAAGGCCGCCTCCCTCCTCCAAATCCACGGTCCCTCTCTCTGTCTCTTTCTCTATCCCAGTCTCTCTCTGGCTCTCGGTCCCTGTCCCTGAAGCCAGGCCGGTCTCCCCTGAACGAACGGCCATCCATTTCCTCCGGGCCGTCTGGCCCCCTGGGGCCCCCTGGTCTCATGAAGGGGGGAGGCGGGCCGTGCGGACCAGGGAAGGGGCCCCTAATGGCATGAGGAGGGGGCATCCCAAATCCAGGAGGCGGTGGGCCTTCATGGTGCATCATCTGGGGGTGGGGGCCCCTGTGCATCATCATGGGGGGCATGTTGGGAGGGTGGGGCGGTCGCGGGCCATGCGGTGGTGGGAAACGCTGCATGTGTGGAGGGGGAAGTACCGGAGGACGCTGGAGGGGGATAATGCCGGGCCGTGCCCCCAGCAGGCCACCCGACGGAGGCTGCATGGTTCCACCGCCTTGGTTACCTGCAATGGAACCAGAAAAGGTTGTGTTAAACGACATTGTAATAAAGAGAACATTGCATTCAATTTGAATTCAGAAGCTTTTCAACAGACAGATTTTACCTTCTTTTAACCTCACTGCTTTTACAAAAGCCTTTCAAGCCTATCAGTATGAAAAATGTAAATATGTATTTTAAAGGAAATCTTTCAACATCATGAAGGAACTAATTCACCCAAATTATTTCCCCTGTATCCCTTTGTTGCTTCCCCTTTCAGTTTGATTTTAGTAAACAAAAGCCTAGAAAACAAGTAGCAACAAAGGAAGGAAGCCCAACTGTAATAAAATGCACTGCAAGTGATAGCATATCTTGTGTAAGTCGTAATTAAAACAAAATAACAATAATAACTTGTTATAGGGCAGTGTTTTGTGAAAGGGAGTGACTGACCCATGGGACCCATCTGGTTGTTGAAAAGTTTGGGCCCCTCTGAACCATCGTCGTTTTTCCTGTTGGCCAGACCTGCTGGATCCATTGATGAGTCCTCAACCCCACCTTTAGATGGAGGGGGCCCCAGGGGCATAGCACCAGGGAACCCTGAGACAGAAGATATGAGGGAAGAACGGGAGTGAGTGAGTGCGTGCGTGAAACATTATTTCCGATAGCATCATAGAGCATTCATAGAGCCAGACAGGATATGTATTTTACGAAACACATTCACCCAGATGTTTTCAGTATGTAATCGAGAAGCAGGGAGGATCAGATAATGGGTTTTGAGTTGTCCAATAGCAGGTGTGGGAGGCGTTACCTGGAGGCATCTGCATGGGGTTGAAGCCAGGTCTCATGAAAGGAGGGACTCCAGGGGGAAAGGAGTGAGGAGGGAGGCCCATGGGACCGGGGAAGACTGGAAGCTGGGGAGAACCCACACCAACCATCGGCAGTGGAGGACCCTGCGAGGGCTTCGAGGAGCAAATAAGCAAATTTAATTTCACTTACTTGCACAATGTGACATAATACATTTTGCTTTATTAAATAAATGTTTAAAAAAAGGTAAACTGTATAATTCAATGTTATATATATAATAATATAATAATAAAAAAAAAACCCCACATAAATCAGTGGTGTCCAACGTCCAGCCAATTGCTTAATGTCCTCAAAGTCACACATCCAACAAGCTTTAAACGGAGGGTTAAAAGCTTGCCGGATTTGAGAACTCTGTAGCTCTACTTAACTACTGCATCAATGCAGGGGTTATCACCATGCCAGCTTGTGATGGTCATTTTGATTAATATTTTATTTTTGGCACAGACATACAAAATAACTGGTCAATAATTTTGAAACCCAAATGACTAGCTCTTAATGTAAACAAATGGACTCCTACTGTGCCATAGTGTGTATGCATGTGCGCTACACATTTTTAAGGTAATTCAAGGTAAGAACAGAAGGGCCTCAATGTGGGCATGACGTCTATTTAGCCCCTGCCTTTTCATCTTATTATAGGCCGCTAATTCAAAGAATGCAAAGAGAATAAGGCAATAGTTTCATAGTATACCGGTAATTATTATACAAATATATAATGCACATCAAACAATAATAAAAACATTTATGATTAATATGGTCCGAAAGTACATTATGATAGGTAGGCTGGTAGGGGATGTAGTTGGCCCTGGGAGGTTTCATATTTTCAAAATGTTCTTCCTTTTGGACACGAATAATTTTACAATCTATATTCCCCAAAAACGGAACATTCCTCACCTGTGCAGGTGGAGCTCCCGCTGGCCCACCTTGTGACTCGTCACGCTGCTGGGACTCTGAGCGGCCATTTTGGGCCAGTTCCTTTGGGTTTTCCAGACAGTGCCTCGCTCCCTCCCACTCTGTGAAAATGATATACGCAGATTTAACTTTACTGAAGTTTTTACTTGTCTCAAACATACTAGACATGATTTACACTCCAAGAGAAATACTTTAGCAACCCATTCACGTACAATATGTACATCGTTTTAATGGCGTGCCTGAGGAGATTTATAAATGAGAGAAGGATGTGCAGAGGAATGCCAGCACTCAGGGAAGTGTCATTCAGGTAGTATTTATTTAGGAAGGCACAGGGCCCTTTCCCATAAATAGATTACTTGTGACAGAGTTGTGCTTGCATTCTTTGTAGATTCTAGACGGCTGTGCAGCCCAAAGCAATAAACGCCCATTTCAAGAGCTACAGTGTCAATGCATGCAACCAACCAACCGTGTTTCTAACAATTGCACTCTGTGCCGTCATCTTTCCTCTCACCTGGTGACAAGGTGTCCATGTCCAGCATGCCGCCCTCTCTCAGCTCCTCCAGCTGCTCCTCTTTGAGCTTGGCCCAGGGGATGTACGTCACACCCAGCTCCACGTCCCAGAATGGCTTGAAGTCCGCCTTGATGCCCTTGTTCAGTGCCCATGCGATCTGTCACAACCAGAGCAACGGTGATACTTGAATAACTATGCATCTAGTAAGGATGCAACCAGGGTCCGAAATAAAAACCAAGACGAAACACTTAAGCCATAAATATACTGTATGCATCTACAAGACATCACATTTCCTCTTAAAAAATAAAATAAAAAATCAAGTCAAACCCTGGATACAACCAGGGCTGTATCAGAGGAGCAGTAGGCTTCTGAATGCTCTTTGTGGCGTTGCCTTACCTTGATGGCTTTCTGGTTGACTTTGTACCCTCTGCTGAGCTTCTGCAGAGCCCTGAAGGCGTCCTGCCGTTGAGCCATGACAATGTAGGCACAGCCACGTGGTGGTATCATCTGAATGAAGTGGAAAGAGCCGACATCATCATTATTCATTCTTTGGCGTGGTGTCGTCATCTGTACACCTCAAACTATCCTAGTGCTGACCATAAAAACACTGTGCAAAAAAGATGCTATAGAATCAAATATAAAAACAATATAAGGTTATAGTTGTCATCAATGGGTACAGTCTTAACTATTTTCTGAAATCTCTCAGTAAGACACTAGTTTAAGTGTGGTCGTGGCTAGACCAATTCTGAGAGATTACGCTTGTAACACAGATGAAATGTTATATATATCGTCCTTTAATTTATATAAGCACAGGCTTTACATAAACGGTACATAAATTATAGTGATAAAATCATAAAAGTGGTCTACTGTATGGTATTTGCTCACATACATTGATGGAGTCTATTTCTCCAAACTCCTCCAGCACACAGGCAACATCTTGCTGTTGTGTCCTCTTATCCAACTGGCCCACCCAGAGAGTTGTACTGCAAACTGTAGACGAGAGAGTAGAGAGAATTAATTTTCTTCCAAAAATGATATTCCCAAAAATATGGATGGCAGGTTCAAAGTGGCATTACAGTGTATACAAAAATAAAAATACTGACATGAAAAGGCTAATGGTGGTGCTATGGTTTTATTTAAAATATTTGAACATGTTATGCCAATATATGGCAAGTATATGCAGAATATATGCCATATTCAGGTTCATATGTGCATATTGTATATTATGCGACATATATGCAGGCGGTCAATTTCGAATAATATGTCATGTTGCACAAATAAAAAATGATTAGTGGTGAAGCCACATTATACATGCTGGCTACTTGTGTGCATGTAAGTACACTAGTGTAGTCTACTGTATGTCTCTTTTGGTAAAAATGGAAATATCATACTAGAACCTTTAGGATTTCTAGTCTGCACACAGGACACTTCTGAAGTACTGAAGTCTTTTAAGACCTTTTTAATGCCTCTAAAAAGAAACAAGAACGTATGACATGCTGTAGATGTCAACTAGGAGTGGTACATGACTCTTTTTTGAGACCAATCGTCGTTAATACAGACAGACACAAAACGAAAATAGCACATAACTGAGCATTGTCTGTTCCATTACATTTGTGATCCACAAGGCCTGCTGTCTCCATCTAGTGGCGTAACAAAATATAGCACACTGACTTTTCATCTGATGCAACAGCCTTTTATCCTCGCATGACCAGACTAGCCGTGTGACTAGTAGTCGTGTGATCCGTTTAGAAAAAAAGGAGGTGGTTGGTAAATAAATTGTATCATTTTGAAAATGCTTAGTTTTCCATGGCGCAATGAACGCTCATATTTTGAAGGCCGACCAGAACTTAAGTGTTTAGTGAGCGCTTGTTCATATCAGCACTGTTTGTTTTATAAGCCACACTAGGCTACTGTATTTTATTGCGACAGTAGGTCACATTTACTATGAAAACCTGCATCTCCCGTCTGTCCGTCCGTTAGTCACCCACGCCTCCATATACCGGTATGGTCACGCCTCGTGACATCTCGTGACATCATGAAGATCCTTAGATCTCCATATATGGAGCTGACATTGCATATGTTGATGCTTCCCCCCGTCCTTCCTGTGTTGCAATTCCATATGTTGATCTGACCTCATCAAACCCTGTACACTCCAGTACAGAATTCATTCCATATGTTGATCTGACCCCCCCATGCCAAAGCGCCAGCGGATGCGTGCACGCTTCTTGCCCTCAGGGCGTCTTACTGGTATCCTGAATGATAGGCCTAATATTATTGTGTTTTAGCTATGTGCAATAAATGCATTGGAAGAATGATTTCCTTTTGTTAGGATATTCAATATTAGTTTTAATTTCTTGAATTCATAAAGAATAATTTTGCAATAATTCAACTGCAAGCCAATGATTTTAAACATACTACCTTTCAATGCTACACAATAAATAGTGAATAAATAATTCTACAGGTGATCCGCCCCCAAAAGATTGGATCGGACATCCCTACCAAATACCTTCAGATCCAGGTCACGTCTTTTTAAACTTGTACCTTTGACACCACACACACACACACACACACACACACACTACTATGCCTCACCACTTAGCGTATCACTCTTGGGTTGTGGGAGACCCTTCTGCCTCCTGTCCTTCTCCTTCTCCCGCTCTCTGCGCTCCCGGGAGCGCGAGCGTGGGGAGTGGTGACGGCGCTCTCTGGAGCGCGAGCGGGACCTCCTGTGTCGGGATCGACGCGTGCGAGAGTTGGAACGCGACCTCCTCCTCTTTGGGGACCTGCGTAGTAAAAAAGAGGAGGAATCAATATAAAGATACACACACAAAGAAAACAGAATATGTGGTATATGTGAGATTAATTAGCAGAAAACAGGAAGAGTAGCTGCTTTTATAGTACAGTAGCAAATGGGGGTTTGCTCTTACTGTAAGTAAATAATCATAAATAGTGTTCATGTAAGGTTATTTTCTAGCTAGCCATTGACAGATTTAGGTCTTTTCTGTTTACATAGTGCCGGCAAATGTTCCACAGAATAGAAGTTCAAAGTCTGTATCAGCAGCCATTCACCAATAAGTGCTGTGCAGCTCTTGAGGCTAAATGTAATAATGAAAATTGAAAAACAAAATGTTCTAACTTGGAAGTAATCTCATCCTTAAGCAGCTTTTTACCTGGAGCCAGAGTGTGACCTGTGACCATGTCTGCCATCCCTCGTGGACGAGCGGTCCAGGTCCATAGACATGTCCTGGTTAGAACAAGAAAGGATGTGGTCAGAACAGATTTAAATTATTACCCCACACAAATTATTGTGAAATAACCAGATTCTTTAAACGTTAACATTTAATAGTGTTTACTAAACACTGTAGAGTGCAATGTTAAAACTTCATAACTCACGCTGGTGAGCTAATTGGCATAGTTGCTGTGCTCTGTGAAATGAACACTCAACTGTCTTTACAATGCCACACACACAATAGCATCAAATACAGTATAAAAGTAACTTGCATAATAATTTGCTAATGAATCACCTGTTGTTGCTGGGTTTCATTGTGGGGAGGATACCCCCCTGCGAAGCCTGGAGGCATGGAAGAGCCTGACAGTGGCTGACCTGGCTGAGCCTTCCCCAGAGGAGGAACCATCCCTGGGTAACCCTGCCCTAGTGGCAGCCCATAGCCCTGTAGCTGCCCATTAGGGGGGAGAGAACCCTGGGAGAGAGAGGAGATCATTTTATATACATGATTTACGGTGTGACAAAGTCTTTTTAAAAGCTTTGGGTGTTCTGCACATTTTCTGAAGGAGTATTTGAACAATCTTCCTGAATTAATTTGCATAGAAAACTATTCAGCCAATGCCACACATCACTAGCCAAAACGCAACAACATCCATTCAGTCGTTTTGAACATTTTGTAAACAGTTAACACAAACATAGTCAAATATTTTTAAGACACTTGCTCTATACTGGATGCTTGAAATTATGGATTATCTTTTGTGTCTCCCCCCCACCCCAAACACAAGGCACTCGGTTTAAACACATTTTCACCCTGTTTACACACTTTTACTTTGTTCTAAAGTTGGTGTGTGTGTTTTGTACAACACATACTGTATCATTACCTGTTGGGAGGGCTCCTGTGGCTGGCTAATCATGTGTGGTTTAAAGTGCTCCATGTGCTGAGAGAAGACTGGAGGCTGTGGCTGCTGCATACTGTCACAACAAACACATATCGTCACCTTTACATTGATGAGGTCATCTTTTGATACACACCGTGTGCACGTCTCTCTCTCTCTCACACACACACACACACACACACACACACACACACACACACACACACACACACACTTTATTGTTGAATGAACTGTTCCTTCACCTACTGATCTGTTGTCCTCTCTTGATGTGACCACCACTGATTATATTTAGCCAGTCCTTGCTCTTAAAACAAATTGAACGCTAGCATTCCTATTGAAGTGCTAACATTCGGCATAAAAGCTGTGAGCTTGTACATGAGCTATTTCTAGTCAAGATATTTAGTGTAGAACGAACAGGAGGGGGCCTAGTATAGACTAGAGCTCTTGGAAATCCAGTCAACTACATATAGGTTTTACTGTTAAGACAATTCAAGTTTTGTTGCGTTCTCAGTTTGGTCTTTTTGTTTCTGCACTGGAGCCAACTGCAAAGCCCTTTGAACAGCGATTTACTCTATGTATGAATCAAATGTCATAATTATTTCCCTCTGTGCTGCATCAGTGTAAAGAGGAGCAAGTGTCTTACAAAGGGGGTTGGGATGGCACAGAGTCATCCTTCTTCGTTTCCTCTACACATTCTGGCTCATCATCGTAGTCAAAACGGTCGAGGAGTTTCTGACAGAGAAAAGGTTTTAGAAGGTTGAATAACACCAGGAGGAGTACATGTTTTTCATTAGCTGTGTTTCTGTCCATTTACAGTAAGGCCAAATGTTTAAAGAAAGTCTAATATAAATTAGCTGCATTTCTATCAGCTGGCCTGAAAATAAATAGGATAAAATAGGCACTGAATAGTGAATACAGAGCATAGTGGTGTCAGAACATGAATACATCACAGTTATTGTTATGCGTTGTCAAACTAGTATACACTATGGGGAAATGTGCCAAAGCCTGAAGTTACAAAGGCACAATAGAGGAAATGATACTAGTCTGACAACACACAATTCAGTCTACTTTAATGCAGTTCAAGATTTGTCTTTGATCGTATTATGAAGTATTGAAGTAATATAACAAAGGTGATAGGAAGTTAACTCACTGTCACTCTGTCGAATGCCGGCTGCTGCTGGGTGTGCTGTGTGGACAGGGGAAGGTGTGGAGCTCCCATGCCCAGGCTAGGAGTTATACTCTGGGCAGGGAGTTGAAGGTGGTGAGCTCCCATGCCCAGGCTAGGGGTGATACTCTGGGCAGGGGGTTGAAGGTGTGGAGCTCCCAAGCCCACGCTAGGGGTGATACTCTGGGCAGGGGGTTGAAGGTGGTGGGCTGGGGGCTGGGTGTGTGTTTGGACCTGGTGCTTCACAGGCTGATCCTGAAAGTTCTGGAGCATTTGTTGAAGCTGGGAAGAAGATCCAGAGGAACCAGAGAGATAAGGAACAAAGTTATGCGTTAGAGAAGGCAGGGCAGCCTGGCTACAGGAGAGGGAACGGTAAAATGCCATGCCCTTCCTACCACTAGGCATTGAAGGTGATGCTTATCTAGGAAGGAGATGAACACATACGTTACCATTAGTAATAAAACTATAATAATATATTAAAGGGCCACATCACACATTTCAATTATCTTCATATAATTGGTTTTCACTAAAGCTCATTATAAGTCAGGCTATGGACAGTTCAGAAACCTGATTACCAATGACATCATCGATGGGGATTCCAAGCTAATTGAAACTAAATCATCTCTTCCTGGAAAGTTAGCATGCTGAAATAGAACCCATTGCGCCTGCATTACCTGAAATGACCTAATCTCTCAGCACCACTGCTCTAAACATGTAGTGTCGTTGGTAGGAATAAACACAGAAGCACCTGAATGGGTTCCCAATCCCAGATTGGAAATGACCAAACCTGCCTACCGATGATGTGAACTGACCACAGCCATCCTCTGAGACACAGCCAAATAGACAACAATGGTGGTGGCATCTTATGAGCATTAGAGAGGTCAGGTGCTCCTTTAACCACTTTCACCACCGCATCCCTATTTTGGGCATGCAATCTTTAGGCGAGAAATTTCTAAATGGTTCAGAAATGTCAAAGAAGAGCTTTTTATAGCGTAGTGAGTGACCTTGTAGATGGGCTAGTTTTGCTATTCGTTGTACAACAGTGTATAGCACTTAAGAGGTTAATGTATCTTGAAATGTTCAAGATACTTGCAAGGTCCCATAAACTGTACGAGTGCTCTAAAGGAGGATCTTGGCTGCACTGAGATCCTATCAGTCACAGAGTGTCACAGTGAGTTCAGATCTCAGTGAGGAGTGGACTGATATATGGGAACAAACTGATCAAAAGTAAGCCTTGTATCATCTTCCTTTCACATTCCCCCAGCGTCCTCATACATAGTAATTTATGCCTATGTGGTAAACAGTTCTATTCTCAAGACATTTGCTGAAAGTGCTTGTGTTGAACTGAGGAGTAGGATATAATTTCACTGTGGTGCCCAACTGTAAAATGAGATAACTGCAGTGCACTCTGCTGGCTGAATTTGGAGAGCTGACACACAGCATGATTGAAAACAAATCAAAACAATCATAGTGCAAGATGAAGATATTCTCTCCTATTAAGATAACATGTACAAAACAATAAACAGGATGGCATTGTGCAAAGAGTACATATACCCTGCAATGTCGGCTGTGGCTCAGGAGATAGAGTGGCCGTTTTGGAAATGGTACTTCCTGGTTCAATCCCTGGCTTTGTGTCCTTGAGCCAGAAAATGAACCTCTAACTGCTTCTGATGACAGTGGTACCTTATGGGACCCCCTCTTTCATTGGTGTTGCCCAGGTTGCGCCTAAACAACCTAAAATTGACAAAAACTATGCCTAACCCTAACCTCACAGAAATGATGCCTATTGCCTAACCCCAACCACAAAACCCTGTCCAGCAGGGTGAAAAAACAGGAAAAGATACTGTCCCGGTACCATATATGGTTTGCTCCACCATCGGTGTTTAAATGTGTGAGTGAATGGGTGAATGTAACTCACATTGTAAAGCACTTTGGATAAAGGCTGTACAGAAATGCAGATTATTTAAGTAAAACTCATCAAAATCAACAACGCTGAAAGTCCAATATTGGCATAATGAACATTGATGTGGTAATAAATCAAAAGGACACAGCATTTGTGGTATGAGAGTAAGGATATTTTATTAGCCCTCTATAGTATCACTGTCACTGATGTTTGCGTTTGTTATTATGAACCCTGTGCATTCTAGCAACATTTGAACAGCATATTTATTACTACAATTAATACATAGTTTCTACATACCAAAACAAAAATGTAAAAAATAAATCCAAAATAAGGCTATGTACTATGTGGCCTAGGTGTATCCCCCTAATCATATTTTAAAGAGTTGAGTATTGAAGATGCATGTTTTTGAATGTACATCTCAGACAGATTACATACAGTATGTCATGATACGTCAGGCCTGTGGCTGTGCCTAAATCAAATCAAATCTGCCATTTATTTTATAATGAACTGTTTAACTGATGAGACTGATCAGTCAACCACTGCAGAGTATGAGTCTTTTATGTTAAGAATACACTAGCGTCGTCCACGGGCTTAATTAGGATCATATTGAAAATCCAAGCAGGCATGTTGGGTTCAAATGTCAAATGTGGACAGACGTGGAGAAATCTAATCATTTTTGAAAAAGTGCAACCACACTCTTGGATCCAGGGAGCTGTTAGTCCCCATCAGCAGTTACCATAATACGTAAGGTAAAGAACATCAGGAAAATCCTGACAGACTTCTATATATTTGAAATTTCATTAACATTATGGCCTATAAATTGCATGTCCAAAATAGGGGTTGTCAAGGTGAAAGTTGTTAAAAGTATCACTTCAACCATTTTTAAACTATCTTCATCATATCAAATGGGGGACCATGGCCTAATGCATATAAAACGGAGTCCTTGAAATGAAAAAGGTTGAGAATTATGGCTTCAAGTCCCAGGGATCCACAGGTGTGGTGGGATTTATTACAAGTATATTCACACACAGTATGCATAACCATTGCATTCAGTGGTTTCTTTTTGTATATTTAAGTCCAACGTTTATATTATTTCATAATGATGCGATCACCTGAATGATTTTAGTCACCAACTGCGCCTCTGAAGCGTGATTTGCATTTAGAGATTTCTTCCAGCAATTATGTCAGCTTTTATTAGGGCATAGCAGTGGCTAAACTGGCTATCCTGGTGAATCATGACCATAAAACATTTGATTCTGTGAAAACAAAAATTAATATCTAGTAATTTTATGATAAACTATATTTAATAAATACCCTTTGTTTTGTGTTCTTTTCCACAGAATCAAATGTTTTAGGCATGATTCACCAGGATCCTGGATGGCTTGATTCTAGGCTTAAAATAATTGATATAAATATTTTTGGAAATCTCTATGGGAAAAGTGTATGGGGTCTGGAATGATGGAATAAGACAACTGCTATGCCCTAAATGACTAAAGAAATAAATCATCACACTACTCATAGCATTAACAGACCATGTGCTGCTGAACAATAACATAGCCATTTCAACAGATTCAAACACAGCATGCAGAGAAAGTGACATGAGTCCAAATACGTGTGTGTGCACGCACACACACAGACACAAACACACCTGCTGTCCCTGTGAGGACTGGAAGAGTTGAGCCACCGCGGCAAAGGCCTCAGAGGTCTCCAGCTGAGGGACGGCAGAGACTGTAGAGTTTGCCGTTACCGCAGCAACTGGCTCTTTGTCTGGAGACGTGGGAGAACCTGACAGGACAAGGACACAGCCGTTAACAGCAGACAATAACCCTGGCCACTAGCATATACCTCAACCTACTCCCCAAACCTAACCTTTACCTGTTCCTGAACATAACCCTAAACTAAATATCTGACAGTAAGACAGACCCTTGTAGGGAAATACAGAAATGCATCATAATATCATGCAAATTACCTGGCTCATCTGTGGGTTCGTAGGGTGCAGATTCAGAAGCACTGCTGGAGGCTGCGGCCATGTCCAGAAGAGGCTGAATCACTTCAATCTTGAACACACCATTCTTCTGCCATAGGTTCAAAACCCGCACAATCTTACTCTACAGAGAGGAAAGGGGAGAGACAGAGAGAGATACTGTATAGAAACTATAGACTAGAGGTAGACAGACAGATATAGTATTCGTCCTTACTGACACTTTCTCTTACCCGGTCTTCCATGGGACAAAGACAGAGATTTTCAAAGGTTCCAGTGATGTTTTTGGTGAACCTCGGGCCAAACACATCCTTGTCGGATCCAAACTGGTGTCGGGACTGTCGGACGATGGAGTCGACAACATAGAGGCCTGCCACCTTGTACTCAGGCTTACACTGGAGAGACCAGGAGGAGAGAGGGCAGGGCACCACATCAGCTATTAGAGCTCAGAGCTAGGATGCCATGCCTGACATCACAACATCTTACTTAGTGGATATCTTAACCCATTTAGGCCTGATGTCGAAATAAAATAAAGTCTTCTGAAAGAATACATATTCAAAGATTTGTGCCGCATTTTCACGGTTTTTCAAAAATAGCAGACCTACAAGCTATGAACTTGTAGATCTGCTATTTTCCAATAGCTAAAGTATAACATAACGCTTAGTTAAAACACCAAAAGGGTTTCCCAGAATGGGTTAATTGTTATGAGACTTCCAAATTATAACATAGATACTGTTTTTCACAATATTAGAATTTCCAGCATTTAAAATTATCTTTTGCCCTTAGCGGATATGGTAATTGAATGCCCATTACTTGGTCGTTCAAACAATCTCCATACAGCCGGTCACTCTGATTGCACTTTAATGATCAGTGCCTTACTATGCATGCATACAACTCTAAAACAGTGTCATCACAAGCTCCATACAGGCCTGCTTTTTATGCTCTACTGTTTCTAGTTTTCAAATTGTCAATTTGTCACGATTAATGGAATTCCTGCCAAACGGCTTCTGCTGAGGAAACCCGACATCCAGAAATGTGGAAAGAGGAGTGAAGTATGGAAATAGAATTTTGAGATGGTGCTACTCACCTTTTTGACAAACTTTTCGACAATCTGGACCACATGCTTGTACAGCTGAAAAAGATAACACAGGGTAAACAAACAATGGGAATAAATCTGAACAAACTGTGTGCTAAAAATCAATACACCACCAGGAGAAGAACTTTAATGAATGATATGCTACATACTTAAAACTGCTGTGATGCAAAACAATGCCAAACTCATTCTTACTTTCATAGCTTTTATGGCTGATTTGGTGATGGAGATCATTTTAGCCCGAGAGATTGGTGGCTTGGAATCCATCAATGAGAAGAGCTACAGAGGACAGGAGATAGAACAACATTGTGAGACGAGTTCTACTGGCAGCAGTAGTGCTGCCAACGAATATTCCATATTCAAATGAATATTCGAATGTAAAAAATAAAATAAAATATTTTAAATTAAGATTCAAATTTAAAAAATAAAATTTCTGTGTGAATTCTGGCGAGACTGTGCCACGTAAACTAAAACATTTTACAAAAAATAGGCTATTAAGATAATTATGAATCATTCATTTGATCTCGCAAGACTCAAGAGAGTGCATTTCTCAGCACCAACAGCGGCTCATACAGGACCGGACCATGTAGATAAAGAAAGAGAACGTTTTCCAGCATATTATTCATTCTGCAATATTCATATTAAAATAATATACATTCGATATCATTCGAAAATTGTTCAAATACAAATTGGCCAATTCTGGCAGCACTAGACAGCAGTTACTCCCAGGTTCACTGTGCTGGCAAGGTGACGTCTGTCTCATCTTTCTTTTAACATTTCAGCCAATAATCATGCTGTGTCATTTGCTCAGCCTCTGAGTTGGTCCTGCAATCATATTTTATTTTATGCAACCCTCATGCAATGTTGTGCATTATCCATACTACTGTTCTTTCTTTTTTATAGAGTAAAAACAGAGAGAAGGGCTGGAGCGGTGGTTTGCTCTTCAACGCGGCACGTGACGTCATGATGTAGTACTAGTTCGGTGGTCACCTAACCAGAAAATCCAGACTATGTATGAGCCTTAACTCATCTGCGAAGAGAAAAGCCTGGTCACAACCTAAGGCAGAGAGTGTATAGCCGGAAGTGTCGGGCCGGAACATCGGTCAGATGTATTCCCTCCGGATACGATATTTTTCGATTAATCACAACACATCATTCAAGGAGAATGTAAACAGATTTGTAAAGCGTCAACGTCATTTCCTTGAGCGCTACCTTCACCGAAATCACACCACTTCCACCTATACAGTGACAAAATATTACCAAATGAAGTATTACTATTACCACATGTCCGGTGTAAAATAATATTGCAATATACAGTACAATAACATTTTGCTCTCCGGGCTATGTTGAGATGACAGTCTTCGCCATCTGCTGATATCAATTCAGTGATGCTAGTGGCTAATAAATGTCAGTGTTGTCAATGGCTGATATCAGCCATTGACGTCAGTGGCTGTCTGGCTGATATCAATTCAGTGATGTTAGTGGTTGACATGGCCAATCCGTATTAGTGGTTAGTATGAAACATTTCAATTTACTCTTCGAGAAACAACATTCTTGGATATTTGGATGGAGAACAAACCCACCACATGCACGCCCAAGGTCACTTGTGACACTCAACACAAGTGACGCGCTGTGAGCTTGTATATCTGCTATTTCTTTAAACAACAAACGCTAAAATGCAAAATGATAAACGCTGTTCTGTTTTAAAGTGTGATGTCACCTGGCATTTGTAAAAAACAAAACATTTCAGCCTGTGTGCTGAGGGAGACATTTTGGTAGCTGAACAATGTTCAAAACCTAAAGACATTGATTGAAATATTTATTAACAGTTTGCAGAATTACAGTACATTTCAAGCACAAACTCAATACAAAGACTGTTAACTGCGAGTGGACGACCCAATTAAGCATTACACAAGGGTCCACCTTGTTCAATTCATCAAAACTTTTAGAGACGTACAAATAGACACTTCTATATAGTCAAAGAACAGAACAGGAATTCATCATAAAGGAGGTAAAAAGGGGAAAGAAACATATACAGTGAGGGGAAAAAGGGGTGGGTGGGGGATTCAGATTTTATGGGGGCCAGTTTGCAGCCGTCCGTAGGTGCACTTTGAGAGCGGTTTTGTCAAGGGTCAAGGGATTCGCATGTCTTAATGACTGTCGTTGCAGTCCCTCTGGTGTTGTGGGTGTGGACTTCGTTAACATTAATGAAGTATCTAGACAGGTACATGGGTATCTTGGTGGTGTATCGAATCTTGTGGACCAGACCCATTGCAAGATGCTGTACTCTGTCCTCGACCCTAAGCCATTCCAGCCTGTCAAAGTGGGCAGGGGTTCGGTGGGTGAGGCCAAGTAAGACCCTGACCAGTTTGTTTTGGGAAGTCTGGAGCCTAGTTTTAAGGGCCTTTGAGGTGCTGTGGTACCAGGAGGTACCACAACTCTCTAAACGAAGGACCAAAATCTTATATGTCTGTAATCTAAGACATAAATGGCTAACATACAATTGGCTTGTGTAGATCTACAAGCCCTATTTATGTTAACTTGCTACCTATTCAAAATATTTCATATTCAAATTAAATACAATATTATTACATTTTGAATTGCAAAACTGTCAATATGTTAGTGTTGAAGTCCACAATCACAACACCAAACCCAGATTCGGCTCAAATTAAATACAATTCTGGCTCCAATGCCACTAAAATGTGGCAACGCCATACCAACCACCATTAAGAAATATGAATCCCCATTCCCTAGACTCCTTCAAAAACGCTCTCAAAGAGCATCTACGGGGCTGCAATTTGAAACTGGCCCCTGTAAAAAAGACAAAGTTCCCCTCCCCCCTTTTACCATACTGTACATGTGTTATGCCCTTTTAAATTTCTTTAAATGTATATATGGTTTCATTTTTAATAGAAGTGTATACTGTATATTTGTACGTTTTTAAATGTTCTGATAAATTGAAAATGGAGGACCCTGATGTAAACAAGTCAACACTTTTTTGGTTTGTAGCAGTACATACTGTGAATAAAATGTTCAATCAATCATGCATAGATTTTCCACCACATCGAGTGATACTTTTGCAGGTGAACTTTTTGCAGGTTATGGCTCATCATGGGTCAACTTACAGCTTCCAGCAGAAACAGAATGAGTTCATAAAAGCACTGAATAACACAACTATACCAGACCTCTCGTGTTAGATGGCTGTGTGTCGTGTTAGTGGGTGGTCAGTATAAACCATTTCAATTAGCCTAATCTTTGATTACAATAATTTGATACATTATTCTGGATATTTTCAAAACGTGCACTGTAGATGTTTCACAGAGAAACCCACCCCTCGCGCGCGCGCTCACTCACACACACACACGTTTAAATCTGAGCGTGTAAAAATGTCTCTCTTGGAATCTTATCAGGTCAATCACTCAGAATTTTGCTGCAGATCCTTATGGCAGTTCTGTATGTAGAATTGCAGGGGCGACTTGTGTGGAAATAAAGGCTGAATTTGTTTATTATCTACCTGCCAATGTTGTGACACAACCACCACGCTATGTATCATTAGCACATAAACTTCATGCTATGTAGGTTACTGTGGTAACAAGGACAGCACAAATAAAGCTCATTCATTTTTGGTTATATCGTTTGTTTAATAAGTTCCACATTCATTAATGGTACTGGCCAGCGCGAAAGCAAACTTTCATTTTGCAAATTAAAATGTACAAGTCTGAGTAACTGGCTAGGCCCTACAAACACTCAACTGCCAAGTGTGTTACACAGACATTGGTCTCCATTAAATTATTTAACACCAGAGGTCGCCGTTTCTGCACTTTCGGCAAATGCATAAAAATGATCACAATGGCCAAAGACCTACACATTGATTAAAGGCAACCTTTTTTCAAATACATCAGATAATGTGATCAGACTAAATAATCCTCGTAAGACTCTTCTTTTTCCAAATAATTAAGTAAAAAAAACTACATCGAGCTGGGCTTCGCTTCACCCGAATAACTCTCGACCAAAGGACTGCATAACCACCACGACCACTGGTCACATAATTCGATAGGTTACCGATGTGGCTGTGACACCCGCCCTTTCTCGTGATGCTGCTCTACAATGCTAACAGACTCCTCTATGCATGATCATCCCGACAAGACTCGAAGTACATGAACTGTGAGCCCCGTACAGAGGCACCTTACCTCATGGTTGAATGCGTTGACGGCATCCATGATGCCCCACGATGTGAGGCTTTCCCTAAACAACCAGTTGCCCGATCAAAGCGATGTTTATTTGGGGCAGGTCTGGTACAACATGTCCGCTTCAAATGGCTAACGCTAGGTAGCCTAGCCTGGTAGCTGTCGGGAGTCGGTACGGCGAATGTTGGTCATTCTTTTTCCCTTGTATAGTTATTGAAGGATGCATTATCATGCATGCATCACCCATCCACAACGATCATCAACAAAACAAATGTCCCTATCTCCAAGAGATAGAGAATAGTGAATACGATGTAATTTGCGCAAGAAACTGTAAAATTATGTTGCATTAGTACTAAAATGACTGGTCTCAAATTATATGATTTCATCATCATCAACAGCCCCATATGTGCCCTCTCCCTACGAAGGAACATACTGGAGCTGCTACATCAGCATCACTTTTATTTACTGTTTAAACTGTTCTGCTTGAAAATGTCTACAGGAAGCGTCTTGTTGTTATTGATTTCAAGCGGCATTATTGACAATGGTTTCCATTTTATTTAATTGACAGCTTGCTAAAATGTTACTTTTAAGGCAAAAAAGTACCCAATACGACCGCGGGCAGCCGGGCAGGGAGCAAAGCATGATGGGATGGGATTGAGTGTTCTATCATGTCGTCGCTAGGAGGCATACAGCTCTGCTGCTGCATTATAAACTTTAGTAGTAAATTAGTGAAACTGCCAAAAATTATATTATAGTAGCAACTATAATAATCTGTGAGTATTATGTGTATCTTGGTAAACATATTGTTTTATCTACCCCTACAAAGAACTGCCAAAAACTGGTTATTAAAATAATTTTAAATCAGGTTGATCTGGAATAAATATTAAATAATAACAATATTCTGTTTAATTTCTAGGTTGATTTGAATTTGAAGGGTACCACTCTACCACTCCAAAGCATCCTCACCCTGGTCGACACAATGACCAGTGCTGCTACAGTATAGTGGAGCCCAATGACAAGTCCTGGAGAACCTTTGCTGAGTGTTTCCTGGACCAAGAATTACAATTTGAGTTGCTCTGTTAAAAAAATCATAAAAAAATATTCTCCCTGTTGACTTACATTGCACAATGAAACAGGCCTCACCCTCACCCCTGCCCACTTTGACAGGCTGGAATGTCTTAGGGTTGACGACAGAGTACAGCATCTTGCAATGGGTCTGGTCCACAAGATTCGCTACACCACCAAGATACCCATGTATCTAAATACTTCCTTAATGTCAACAAAGTCCTCACCCACAACACCAGAGGGAGTTCAACAAGCCGCAACCCAGATTCGGCACAAACAATGGACTAAATTAATTTCGCTCCTATGCCACCAAAATGTGGAATGCCCTACCAACAGTCATTAAGACATGTGAATCCCTTGACTCCTTCAAAACTGCTCTCAAAGGGCACCTACGGGCGACTGCAATTCGAAACTGGCCTCTGTAAAATCTGAATCCCCCACCCACCCCTTTTCCCCCTCACTGTAGGCCTACTGTATATTTCTTTACCCTTTTTACCTCTATGATGATTTCCTGTTTTGACTATATAGTTGTGTATATTCATACGTCTCTTAATGTTTTGATGCATTGAAAATGGTGGACACTGATACATTCTTGATTAAAAAAAGCTTCTAATATATTATTTATGCCCCTAAATCTATAAATCTCAAACTATTAAGGCAACCGGCCGGTTCCACGTGCTGCACTTGGTGCCCTTTTTTTTACTTGAGCACCAGCCCCTCTAAAAGTCTGTGCACTCCACTGATGACAGGCAGTTACTGCTGTCAAAATATGACCCCCCAGTCAAAATACTCTTGAAGGACAGCTGGGGCCTTATAAGATGAATACAAAAGTAATATCAACATCTTAATACTGTCCAATACTTAGATATATAGGGAGGGGTGTTAAATTGTGATAGGCAGTTACTGCTGTCAAAATATGACCCCCTCAGTCAAAAAACACTTGAAGGACAGCTGGGGCCTTATAAGATGAATACAAAAGTAATATCAACATCTTAATACTGTCCAATACTTATAAATAGGGAGGGGGGTGAAATTATGACAGGCAGTTACTGCTGTCAAAATATGACCCCCTCAGTCAAAAAACACTTGAAGGACAGCTGGGGCCTTATAAGATGAATACAAAAGTATATCAACTTCTTTCTAAGGTGTGATTTGGAGCCCTATACATTTGAATACAAAAGTAATATCAACATCTTAATACTGTCCAATACTTAGTTAGGGAGGGGGGTGAAATCATGACAAAATATGACCCCCCCCCCCCCCCCCCCCCCCCCGTCAAAAATCACTTGAAGGACAGCTGGGGCCTTAGAAGATGAATACAAACGTAATAGTAATATAGGCAAGAGCCTTAGATAGATGGCTCTCTGTAGGCTACATAATATGCCAATAGATGGTGCTATAGGCTACTTTTATTTTTGGCTCCCTAATTGTCTAGTTTTATGTGTAAGCTACTGTACGTGCAAAGCAAGGTAGCGGTAGCCTGAACATGTGCATGATGTGTGCATGCCATGTTTGCAGGCTATGTTAAACAATGGATTACATTTCTCCTTCCAGAAACATGATTAAGGTTCTGTTCTGTATATCAGGGCATGGCGTGTGTGCGATTTGAATGATGCATATTTGTCATTGTCAATACCCAAAAAGAAAAATCTATATATTAAATTAATTTGTCAAATTCAGCACCACCTGTTCAATGAATTGTCCACAGGTAACCTAGCTGAGGTAGCATCCGATAATTGAGCACCATCGCAATTAGAGCTTGTATTAATAAAATAGAAACTGTTTTAAAGTAGCCTAGATAAAAGTATTTATTTAATTATCTTAATTGAAAGGCATCCATGTCGCAGCAGGTGTCCGCGACCATAACCTAATTTATCCCATTGTGACAATGACAACACTTTAATGACACTGACACATATGCCTATGTCAAGTATAGTTTAATTACAGTAGGCCTACTTTGAGTTAAAACAGGTTTTAAATCAGAAAACAAATCAATTTAATTTACAATCACAATTGTATGATATACCATTTGGGCAAAACAGCGAGTAGGCTAAATGAAACGGCTGCATAAACTCCATGCAGTCAAAAATACTCAACAAGCGAAAGCAATTAAGTTTAATGGTTAAATAATGAATATTAATTTAATGTCATTACTCATTAGATTATTCAATTTCAATCTCTAGATATATGTTCGGGAGTAGGCCTAGGCTACGTCCGATTTAGACCATTTAACCAGCCAGCCACTAAAGTTTCTTAAAAATTGCAATTGCAAAATTTGCAAACGGCTTTTTAATGAAGTAACTAATTAATTGATTGATTAATGAATGAATGAATGAATGAATGAATGAATGAATCAATCAATCAATCAATCAATCAATGAAGTAATTAATTAATTCATCAATTAATAATATATAATATTATTATATAAAATCTCTGGATTGACTCAAGTCAGTCTCACTGAAAATATCGCCGTCTTTGTTCTGCGCTGTGAGGGGTTCGAGGCTTCGAGCGCACTGTGGCGAGACGCGAGGCTCCGCCCGGCGGCGCCCATTGGATGAGAATCCACGCCGTGCTCTCACAACAAGAACGCCCATTCTAGACGACCGGGAAAGACGCTTCAAACTGAGAAAACACGCTGCCGTGTCTACATTACTCAGTAGATGGCCATGTGTGAGGACTGAGAAAAGGAACGCTCCTGACTGAGAAAAGCATTTGATTCTCTTTCATGCATTTAAGAAAGGTTACGTCACCTTGGACTGTTGCTAGGGGTTTCGTTTTTCCTCTGTTAATTGAAAGCTTATAAAAGGCAGTTGTGCACTAATTAAGTGTTAATATATCCAGATCGGGGTACTGCTGCTGCTGAGTGCGCTCACTACATTCTTTGGGATAACAGGTGGCGCTCTCCGGTTTCCATTTAGTGGCATACTGGACATAGTCACATAGGCTTCTTTAGATGACCGTTATTCACCGGACAGACACGTTGTATTTGAGACCCAGCACCCTGCAGAAGTTGACAACGACACAGCATCAAGATGGTGGTTGACAGTAACCGTTTAAATGAGAATAAAGCTCCAACCCAGGAAACCGCCGGGAAAGAGAACGTTATCCCGGCGTCACTCGGCAGCCCGGCCGCGGACATCCTGAGGAACTTTTATCACACGAAACGGGTCGGGAACTATCTGATCGGAAGGAAGCTGGGAGAGGGATCATTTGCTAAAGTTAGAGAAGGTCTTCATTCACTAACGGGAGAAAAGGTACGTTTTGGAAGATGCTTGTGTGTTTCACATAATTAACGCATATAGGCTATTATAGACTTTTGACATTTACGTTTATAGAGGGGGGGAAAACAGATATCTATTTTTATGGCTATCTACAGCCTATCCAGGGTTTTTTATACACCTTTACAGGCGGACTACTAAACGTGTAGGCTACTATTTACAGTTCCACCACACGTTATCGTTTTTAATATTGTGGAGAAATACCCACGATAATGACAGCTGTTTAAACCTGCGTAACAGCACAGCAGACTGAGGAGAGGCGTGTTCTCAGTGCGGTCCTAAAACGACATACCTTGACAGTCAACTATACTATCAGCCTCAGAGAAAGTGATGCACATAACTGATATTGAGAATCATATTAATGAGCTCATATGGAGTCACCAGATGTTGGACTATAAGCACAGCGGGCCGATGCTATTTTCCAGCCAAGTTCTGACAATATTTACTGTGTATGTGCGATTGTGCGTGCGCGCATGCATGGCTGCATCATGCTCGTGAGCACTCCACGCACGCGCACCTTTTCTGAACGTGTGCTTTGTCTGGCTCCTGGCTGGCGGTGATCTCACTACTCGTGCGCGCGCACGCTTGTGATAGGTGAAGGAAGGAAATTGCCTGGCCTATGCGAACGCAGAGCTGATGCTTGCATATGAAACCATGTCTTTGATAAATGGGCTCCCATCTCATTAGGATTCAGTGGGGCTTTGATATGGACCACCATCGGCCACTGGCTGCCTTTGTCTTGCCCTAGGCTCTTTCTTTTTGAGGGGCAGCCAGAGGGATTTGCATATGGGAAAAACAAGCACCCCATTTTGCAATGGGCCCTATATATATTTAGCCATATAGCCTACATGTGTGAATGGCTATATGCATTATGTGTGAATGGCTATCTATTTACATCCACGTGTGTTATCGCCCATGTGTTTTCTCACTGTGCATAGGCTATACGTGACATGAAATTCTGATTGAATTAATTCAGGATTAGCTCACCCCCTAGCCCCCCCCCCCCCCCCCCCCCAACTACCTCTCTCTCACACACACACACACACACACACACACACACACACACACACACACACACACACACACCCCCCACAATATGCCTTTCACTGTTGCTGTGAGCAGAAAAGAAAGCACTCCTCTTCTCCGCTCTCTTCCTTCCAGCCCTGGCTCTCTTTGTTGCGGGATGATGCAAACACAAGCAATCACATGATGGCAATGCACACACATGGCTGTGACTCTCTCTGTCTCTCTCTGTGGGTGACAGACTGAGACACCACGAGGTGCGGCAGCCATGCTGCCCAGAGAGGGAGGCAGCAAGTTCATTCAGACAGACTGCGTTGGG
Source organism: Protomyctophum bolini (assembly GCF_963924005.1). Lineage (NCBI taxonomy): Eukaryota > Metazoa > Chordata > Actinopteri > Myctophiformes > Myctophidae > Protomyctophum > Protomyctophum bolini. The sequence continues at coordinate 20,417,932 of NC_137874.1, read as the reverse complement.
ATGGGAGGTCAGCGGCAGGGTAAATTATGGTTCCCTGATCATTTTTTACCATCCTTCTAAATCTAAAGACAGGGCAGAGAGGTCAACAGGTTTGTGGGTGGTGGTGGGATGTGAGATACAGGGTTTTTTTTGGGGGGGGGGGGCACTGGAGAGCCCGGGGTCATTGTTTGTAATACAGACTTGTTTTGATGTCTGTAACCCACTTTCCCCTCTGTACCCCAATCCCACCCCCCGCTTTGTCTGTCTGATGGGATGAGGATAAACAACAGAGGCCCCCTGGCGGGAGACCCCCTCCCCCTCCAGACCCCCATCCCCCATATCCCCTATAGCTTACTGTACATACTGTGCCCCATCCCCCTACACGCAGAGCACCCCTGGCATAAACATTGGTCATATATTGTGACCGGCTCAGTGCGCACACAGACAGACACACAGCCCATGTGCGTTAATGGCCGATCATAAAACGTGTCAGAGGTGTCCCCCACCCCCCTTGAAATTAATTATTGGAGATGAGAGGAGAAGAAGGACGAAAGTAAAGTCAGAGGAAGGACAGAGAGGAGAGAAGAGAGACCCTGTCCCCCATCCCCATCTATAGTCTGACCCTTCCGATTGACCTCCACTACGCCTTAATGGCTGCATGTTGATTGGTTCTGTGGGTGATGTCTTTTACTGTCTTCGTGGGCTTGCGTTGGGGTGATTTGTGAGGCGGCGTGTCAGGACAGCATCGTGCTCTACGCATGTTAAATCAGAGGTGGGGAGAAGGTGGGTATGTATTTGTCCTCTGTGGGTGGCAGCCAGGCAATAAAGGCTAATTTATACTCAACAAAAGTGACATTGTATTTCCATTTGAGAGAAGTGTCATTGACACGGTTGGAAACGCAGGTGGATGGCTCTGCGTTGAGAGAACTCCTACAATGTTGACCCACCTGCCATCTTCCAGAATCAACTCTTTGCCTTCCATTGAATCCGGGAGGGGGAAATGAGAGGAGTCAAAGTTCAGAAAGCCTTCTGCAGCGTACATTTGTCGCTGCCCCCCCAAGTGTGTTTTTCTTTAAGTGGTTTATGGCAACTATGTGGCAATAGGGGGCGGGTATTAACCGTCCATTTGGCATGGCCCCTCCATGAGAGATAGGGTAACATTTGCTTTTACCCAGTTTATGGTGGCTTTACTCTGAGCAAACACACACATACACACGCCTCCCCAAACCATGTGAAAGCGGCTGCTCCACATTGGTAGCAGCTGTGAGAAAGGGAGAGGCCCGAGTCGACTCATATAGCCGCCACTGGAGACCAGCTACGCCATCACCTGTTTGGCTAGCGAGAACACAAAACCACTACTTTCCCTCTCTCGCTCTGCCCCCCCCCCCCTCTCTCACATATTTCTCATTTAAGCTGCAGCAGTGTTATATTCTCCATGGATATTAACAATATCCCATCTCACAGAGGTCATATGTCAAACTGCCAGTGCCTGCTGATCTGAGCTCCATCTAACTCAGAGCTCCATCTAATGAAACCCCCTCTCTTCCCTTCTCCTCTGCTCCCCTACCATCCCAATTCCCTGCTCCTCCTCTCTACACTCCTCCTCCAGGTGGCGGTGAAGGTAATTGACAAGCGAAAGGCCAAGAAGGACTCGTACGTGACCAAGAATTTGCGTCGGGAGGGCCATATCCAACAGATGATTCGCCACCCCAACATCACCCAGCTCCTGGACATCCTGGAGACCGAAAATAGCTACTACCTAGTGATGGAGCTTTGTCCCGGCGGGAACCTCATGAACCGCATCTACGACAAGAAGCGCTTGGACGAGCGCGAGACGCAGAAGTATGTCCGCCAGCTGGTGATGGCTGTGGAGCACTTGCACAGGGCCGGAGTGGTGCACAGGTGAGAGTGACTCAAAACATCCAGTGTGGACGTATGTGTGCGCGCACACACACACACACACACACACACACACACACACACACACACAGGAGCACACATGTACACGCAGGAACACACATACACGTGCATACAGGAACGAACATGCACGCACATGCACGCACACACACGTTACACATAATGTGTACACAAACAATGGAATTAATTTGAATGTCTCGACAAAGGACAGACATATGCCAATGATAACTTAAGACTTAATACAGCTTTGTGCTGTTTGTAGGTTAAAGCTTATTGCAAGATCTTATGGGCACCCGCAGACATGATCCTGACCTCTTTCACAAAGTGTGGGTTAAACCCATGTTGTGCACATTACAATACATCTGTGATTTACCGAAACCTACAGTATTTACTCAATGATAACACTGGAACAAATAGTTTAAAATTATTATTATTATTATTATATATCTAATTTTCTTTTGAGAACCACTGCAATTTTTACCACCTGGTATGTATTGGAGAATTAGACTACAGTGGCATACCATCCGCAAGTACAACTTTAAGTTTTGGATGTCATTCTAATTATTTTCTTATCTAACAAACACTTTGCCCATACCCTCATAATTGAAAACATTCAACCTTTGCCTAATACATTTTCATTTTATGAATGGTGTATTCAATTAAAAAATATTTATTTATGTCCTCTTCACCGTTTTACTTAAACTCATTTCTCAAATTAAAGGAGAACTGCAGGAAGATGAGACTGACAAATACTGGGCAGGGCTGGGAAATGCTCTGATGTCAGGAAAATAGCGAATTTGTGAGATTTCTTTGCCAATATCAGAAACGGCAATGGACGACTGGCAGAGCTGCACAATGAGACTGACGGAAGTTTCTTCATACATTTTAATAATTAATTTGGTTTGCGCAGGCAGTCAGGGACTACTTTCTTGTAAAAAATATGATTCATAATTTAGTTTTTTAAAGACTTATATAAGACAATAATTCACTCCAGACCAGTTATCATTGTTTTTTAAATTATCCCCTTCTGCCCGACCAGACTTAAACGCAAATATGCAATCCCGTTTTCTAAAACGGGGTCAGTAGCATTTTCAAAAGTTACCATTTTAGGGTTTTGAAAATGCTGCTGTACGCTAGGCATAAACATAGAAAGAGTTATGCGTTTTAAACCGAAACCGAAACGTATTAGTGTGGCGCCAATCAAATTTCGGATGAAAACAATGATCATTCAAAAGCGTCTGTTCTCAGAAACTTTTTCCCTTCTTCGTAACTCTTGGAACACAAAATGCACATTTGTATGGAACGTGTGGTGAGATGGCCTATGTAGATGACTGTGAAACAGGATTTATATAAGACCGAGAGACAAGCATTGAGAGTAGACACACAATAGAACCTGAAATCAGTCAGTGTGACCCACATTGAAAGGGTGTGTGTGTGCAATTTTGACCCCATCCCAGTTTTGCCGGGTGTTGTTATGTTATCCATCCCTTTTGTGTGTTTGCTGATGACCGGTTTGATAAGTGATCTAATGTAAACCGTGTAGCTGTGTAGGGACTGACATCTCTCTCTTTTCTCCTTTTCTCCCCAGGGATCTAAAGATTGAGAACCTTTTGTTGGATGAGCAGGACAACATAAAGCTTATAGGTAACTTGATAACACTCACCCATTGTCCAACTGAGCTTGTCTTTAATTCTTATTTTTTTCCCCTCACTTGAATGATAGTTGACACTGACAACAAAGACTCAGATTCAACCAGCATAGAACAAATATATGAATATTTATATAAAAGAACATTAGAACACATATTGTAGCGGGGAACGCTGGAGACATTAAAATCTAGAGCGACCCCTGCTGTTTGTTTAATGTTGGTGGTTCTATATGCATTGTATACGGCAACTGAACAAATGTGACATCTCAGAGCCTCAACATTGGTGTTACGGGTGCATTTCTGTAGTAAAATGACCACTCCAGATTTTGCTTGTGTTGCTCCACATGTGTTGACGGTGTTGAGGGCAATTAGTCATCCTGTTAAAACCTAATGAGGTCTCACCTCAGAGTGAAGTGTGCTCTTGTTTGTGGGTTTGTCTTTATGGTAAGGGTGTCCCTCTCAATTTATGAGCTGAAGTGTGATGCAGTGGGGTGAAGGGGGGGCAAGGTACCTGAGGGTTATAAAACACACGCTCATCGATGACCTTTACCCCTCTTTCAGATTTCGGCCTGAGTAACTGTGCCGGTATCCTGGGCTACTCCGACCCTTTTAGCACGCAGTGTGGGAGCCCAGCATATGCCGCCCCAGAACTGCTATCCAGGAAGAAATACGGACCCAAGGTGGATGTCTGGTCCATGTGAGTTTACAGCGCAATACATCTCGGAATGTCTGTCATAAACTTGAGTGTTATTTTAACTGTGAGAGTTTCCAGCTGTAAAGTTTCACAGTGATACTGCTTCATTTAAGGTTTTTGTTTAGTTTAGTTTAGATTTAATTATAATTTTAATAGTAAATGTAACCAAGCAAGGATAAAAAAGGACAGACATAGTATGAACAAGACAATAGAGAACAAAAAAATGACAACAAAGGACAAACAAACAAGCTAAACATTTGATCACATATAAACACTTCCATTGATGCAATATACTTACAGTACTTGATTGTATCCTAATGTAACATTTGTGTGTGTGTGTGTGTGTGTGTGTGTGTGTGTGTGTGTGTTTGGTCCTTCAGAGGGGTAAATATGTACGCCATGCTGACTGGAACTCTCCCCTTCACCGTGGAGCCCTTCAGTCTACGAGCCCTGCATCAGAAGATGGTGGATAAGGAGATGAACCCTCTTCCTCCTTCTCTCTGTACAGGTAGGCGCCGTGCACACACACACACACACACACACACACACACACACACACACGCGCGCGCACACACACACACACACACACACACACACACACACACACACACACACACACACACACACACACACACACACACACACACACACACACGTTGAATTTGTCCCATCATTATTGTGGTCTGTGGTTACATTAAAGACAAAAGTAAACGCTCCAGTTACCCTCCAGGTCAAACGATAGAAGACAATACAACGTGAGGAGTTTAATTTGCATATAAGGAAAACACAGCATGTTCAGATAGCAGTGTCGTTGTACAGCTGCAGGCTGCTGCACCCACTGAGTTCAGTTTAGTCCCTGAAACTATTGTACGACAAAGTCTTCAGCCTTCTCTGTGGCTGTAAACAGGCAGCAGATTGCTCCTTGGTGACTCATGAAGGCAGACCTTGTTTGTTGCCTTATTATAGTCCCGTGCCTTTTTGTCTGCCCAGCTGGTTAGCTGTAAACATCTTTGCTATAAGACCTCTCACTGGATCAACAACAGTGCCTCGTTCCACTCCAGACGTTTGGTTCTGGAGCATGGTTAAATAAATACGCCTTGCTCAAAGTGTGGTTCTGGAGGAGCTTGGAAATGTGCACAAACTCAAAAACAGAACTTTCACTTAGTGTTATGCAGTTAGAGTGACACCTCAAACCTCACCAATTAAACTATGAACGGAATGTTTTATCGGTGTGTCTTTTTGTTCTCTCTCGTATGTTGCCATTTGATGGTCATGATTAGCGTTCATCAATATTTTATTAATATAATATAAGTTATATATAAGTTGTTGACTCTTGATTACCACCATAACAGGTTCAGGCAAGCATAAAAGTAGGTAAAAATGTTGATTCTTACTTGGTACTTTAGGATTTAGGTTGGATTTAGATAACACTGAGGCGGTATCGTTTCTTTAGATTGAAGGATCAAAAGGTTGAACAAAAGCTGATTAGAGGTGGTGAGAAACCAGATGGGAAGATGATAGTCAATTTTGAACTTGTTTGGGCATCTGTGCAATGACAATGAGTAACCTATATTAAAATGTCACAATTGGTTGATCGTTAAGAACCGGTTATCTCAGTTTGAGGGTTATTCTTTGTAGCAAGGCTGTGTTGATGAAAGTAAAACAATTTTACAGTTGAAAATGTGTTATTTTCAGGTGAACAAGCACAAATTGTTTTAAATTGATGTAAGTCTGTGCCGTAGCTATTGTGCAAAGAAGACATACGCAAATAGTTGAGCTCAAGTTTGCTAGAATTATAGTTGATATAACTCAAACATCATTATCATAGATACTGTTTGTTTGTTGGCAAGTTGATTGCACATACCATAGTAGTGCACTGCATTAATGCAGCACCCCAGCAGAAACTCAAACCACCAAAGTAGTCATGTCATCCATGCTTTCTTGGACCGAACAACTACGCTCATTAATCAACCAACACTTGCGTGCCATCAGAATGCCATTCTTTGTTTAATGCTGTGCTTTGGCTGTGTGTTACACGCTTCGCCTTCACAACTGTCTCTAAATGCAAATTAGGAAAGGAGGTGGTGAAGAAATGTTTTTCCTTTTAACGTTTAAAGACTTGCGTCTGGTGTTATAACACAGACTTAACTGGGGACGTGGTCCGTGATCAGTGCACTACTGGTGTGCAGCCTGATGCCTAATTCATAATTCATCACACGGTGGTGTTGGCCGTCAAAACTAATTGATGTTCAAGTGGGACACACAACACATGTTATCTTTCAGGGTTAGTCACATCTGAGCGGTGAGCGAGACAAAGGCAAGATAAACGTAAACGTTCACCAGCATAGGCCAGTACAGATGATTCTGTGGAGTGGTTTGCTCTATTGAGTCGAATGGTTTCGTGCTTTCTGGCAATTTTAAGTTGCCTATCTTTGAATAGACTAAGTCACTAAGAATGTAAGTAAGAAAGAGTATGAAAACATATCGTCTCTATCTCTCTTCATCCCAGCTGCCATCTGTTTGCTGAAGAAACTGCTGGAGCCTGATCCCGCCAAGCGGCCCAACATTCACCAGGTGATGGCTGATTCCTGGCTACAGCTGGCCAACAAAAATACCGGACATCCCTACCTTAACAGGTGAGCCCACCATCTCCTGCACATGATCATACACACGTAGGCATGTAAAATTCAAGAATAGAAGGTATGCGCATGCATACAGTGAGTGGCAAAGTGAGTTTAATGTCGTTTAATGCAATCAGATAGGACTTTTCTGTTTGGATGTATGCACGGTCAAGGCCAGAAAGTAGTTTTTTGCCACTCAGTAGGCAATAGGCATTCCCGCATAACTTACGGGTATGATTGATGATGTCACGCGCATACCCTCTATCTATATTCAAGGTGGAAACTTCAATGGGAATTCATTAAAAGGAAATAATGGAAATAAAATTGAAATATTGTGGTCATGTGCATGTAATTAATAATAATAAATGTAATAAATCATGTAATTAATAAATCCAACAATTTGAAAAATATGAATCGATTACATACAGTGTGAAATGTGGCATCATGTGGTGTTAACAATATAAAATAAATTTACAATAAATAATTAATGGGAAAATTGACATTATATATACCATAAGAGGCAAATATACCGGTATATGCGTAGAATTAATTGCAGAGATGGGTCATATTGAAAAAAGAAAAAATATATATATATTCAAACAATCTTTTTTAAATTAAAATTTAAAAATGTTTACGTAAAACAAGTAACGATAATAGCCAATCTACAATCTCACATGTAGTGATGTCGTAGATACACTGTTTTCGCTATTTGTTGTACGTAAAGTAATATTCTAATTATTGAGTGATAATAATCTGTTTTTTCCTGTACCAGGATCCACATTGAGGAGATCAACCACACAGTGTTGCTCCACATGACAGAGAGGATGGGTTACAAACACAGTGAGGTGTTGAGTGCTGTCCTCACCAACCGCGCCTGTCACACACTCGCTGTCTACTTCCTCCTCAACAACAAGATGAAGAGGCTGTCCAAGGAATACAGAGTAGGTGAACCTTTGTGTTAAAGGGGTGTTACATTTCAACTTTAAAAAAACACTTCTGGGGTTATTTTTAACATCTACCCGTGCTTTTGTGTGCTCCTCAGACAGTTTTTAAGGTGCCTGATTCAATATTTAGATATTCTTTATTAATGTTATCAGACACGTCCCCCTCATATTGAACTTAATCTTTAACCAAAACCCACATCACTGGTTCTAGTGACCGATATTGTCCTTCTAATGCGAGCCACCTTTTTTCAATTACCGGTATTTATTTCATTAAAGAAATTAAATGAGTTACAGACCCCTCACAGACAATTTCTGTCACCAAAACCAGGGATGTGTGTTTTCAATGAGTCTAACATGGTCAAAATGGACTTTAAAGTTCAATGGTTTTGTATAGGAGGGGTGCGTTTTCTCTTATTCTATTAAAAAAGGCATATATGATTTATGTGTGGCTGTAAACAAAGATATTGGAAAAGAGCATTCATTATTTCTATAATATGATGCCATCAAGGAAGACATAGCAACACATAATCTCACAGGAAACAGCATTAGAAGCACAATATCATGAAGCTTAATGAGAAAGCATCTGTTGTAATCTTTTCCCCCTTCTTTTTGTTTCAGGAGATGCAGTATCAAGAGAAAAAGGCAGAGAAAAATGAGTACTTCCAAACGCAGTGGAGGAAACACGTGGACAAGATCACCATCCCACCCAAGCAGACACCCGTCTACCTGGCGGTCAGCAAAGGGCCCAGCAAGGAGAAGAAACACAGGACAGGTGAGGAACCACCTGTGTCAGAGCTGTAAACAGCAGCCTGAACACAAAGCATTCACTCCCAACCATGCTGATAGCAGGGTACACTTAGGGCCGATTCATACTCCTATTTTAGAGCCGAATAAAAGTCGGTTCGGCTCTGTGTAGAGCCTACAATGTGACGTCATTATGTGAAATCATTTCGGCACTACAGCGCCGAAACAGTGGTAAAATAGGAATATAAATCGGCCCTTACTGTCCTGTAACAGAAGAGGGTTCCTTTGCTTTCCAAACAACTTTAAAAGTATTAACACAGTACCAAACATTTTAATACAATTTGGGTTAGGGTTAGTGTTAACAGGACACTTGGGTGAAACTGTCAGGTGAAAAGAAGCAGCTTGGACTCCTCATGCATAGGAGGAAGCATGAGGTCAGTCCCCCCAGGTTGGCAGAGGAAGTGTAGCGCCCAGGATTACATTAGATAATTGACACTGGGTGAAAAAAGTGGGTTGCAAAATCGTGGGATAAAAATTATATATTAAAAAAATGGCACTTGGGTGGCACAGGGGTACCTGTCCACCACTGCAGAGTCTAGGCCTCTAGGGGTTCAAATCTATCACGCTCCATCCAGCTTGGCTGATTGTCTATGAACACAATTGGCCGTGTTCAGGGGAGGGAATCAAGACAAGGAGGGTGATTTATGTCACTGCGTTAGCGACTCTTACGGGCTGGGACAACGCCTGTTAGCAGGTGATGTTAAATTGGAGGAGTAGGGCCAAGGCACCACGTCCTCCCAGTGGGGGCTCCTCACTGGTAGGTGAACCAGTATAGGGTACAGTGGCAACACATAAATGTGTGGCATGGGTTAATTGGCATTAATTAGTTAAATTGTAATTAAAAAGGGGTAAAAACATTATTTAAGAGAATAGAAAATGAGAATAAACTAAAATAAAATAGACTTCTGTACCTGAACCCCAACCAGCCTTGCATACTCATTCAACTAGCTTTTACATTCAAAGAAACAACATCAACATCAACATGAGTACAGTACTCATGTTGTTTTGAATGTGAAAGCTAGTTAAATGTTTGTCAATTGATTGACAATATGATTACAGGTTGAGCCATCTTTCCATGGCATCATCTGACTGCATTAATTGCTATGAAGCCCATAAGCCATGCTTGACGTGGCATGTTATAAAGTGCAGGCATGTCCTCACAAATTAAACCAAGACACAAACACATTCCCCAAGATTGGCATTTTAGATGTGACCTCGTTACACAATCTGTGACTGGCACATCTTCTGTGTTTCACAATGTGTTTCACAATAACTATGCAACGGCAACCACAAAATTGAGGCATTAACCGCAGGTGGGAGTGGAATCTTTGCAATGGTACACAAGAACAATAGGAGCTTGTGCTAGCGTGATAAGAGCTTTACCTTTTATTCAGATGAAATGATTGTGTGCAAGCAGACATTTTAATTGAATTAAGTTTTTACACCTGTCTGCTTGCATAATCCAATTACTATCTGTCTCTACATTGTCTACAGTATGTAAATATATTATTTATCTGTGTATGGAAGCAATTAAGAATAAATGTATATCTTGTCTGTAGTGTAATTATTATGACAATCCCTCAAAAATAATAGTCACGTTTTATAATATGTGGGCCATTCTGACTAAAATAGTCCTGACTATTGCAAGAATGCAAATAGACAATGTTAAGGGGGAAAAAAGAGAAAGGTTTACTATTCTCTGGTATCTATCTGAGGATCATGTGTCCTGCTATTTTAAACTTGAGAATGATATGACTGCCCCAGGAATAATGGCAAACATTAGGGTTGTGAGGAGCTGCAATCGCCAAACCATGTTTCATAACAAATGTGAAATATGATGATATGGAAATGTGAGTGTCAGAGATGGCCAGATTTCTCAAGACTAACATTTTGTCCGATCATTCCCCCTCAGGTCTTTTGCGCGCTCTAACTGGCGGCCATCGTAACTCCCCGCTGGCGCCCCCTGGCACCGTGGCTTCATCCTCCATGGAGTACCTGGAGATCCACCCTCTCTTCCCTAACACGCCGCAGCAACGGAGGCGCTTGGCGACCCTCCCACAAGTCAACACCAGCCCGGAGCACAACATGCCCGCCCCTCCAGCACCGTCCCCCATCGGCATGCACTCCTTCGGCTCCCTGTCCAAAGCAGAGCAAATAGACGACACCCCGCCCACGCCGTGGTACAAGCTCACCAACGGGACTTTCTCACCGCCTCGCCACGTCTCCGCCTTCCATCCGGACTCGTCTTATCTGAAGAAGGCCACCATCCCCAGCCCGCCCGTCCTCATTGTCAACCCCCAGCCCAAGAAGAGCACGTCGAGTGATTGGTGCTCTGACACTAGCGGTAGTCCGCCCAGTACTGTGGGGAGCCCCCCCAGAACTTCGGCCTTCAGCCCCCCCAAAGCCAAGGCGGCCTTGGCCTTCAGCCCCCCCAAAGCAAAGTCGGCCTTCCACCCCCTCAACCCCACCTCTGCGTTCAAACCTCCTTCCACTGGGAGCAGCAGTGATCCAGACAGCCCCACGCACCGCAGTAAGTTTCCGTCCATGGGCATCGGACAGCTCCTAAAGAAGAAGGTCCAGATGTTGCAGCCGTTCAGCTTCCGAGCAGAGCAGGTGGTGGAAGAAGTGGTGTCCCCTCCGCCCTACCCCATGCAGACCCTCCTTTGTGCCTCAGGTGCACTGAAGACCCTCTGCTGAGGAGTCCAACGGACAAAAGAGAGTACGTGAGACTGGTTTTGAGTCCACTCCGAACGTTCTATGTAAAGTTGGAGTGGTCTTTCCGAGTGGCCTTCTGAACTGTGAACTGTTCCTTTATTTGTATGAAAAACGACATGATTTTGCAACAACTTAAAATGAATGCTTATCTGTTAAAGAAATTACTGACACTAAGAAGATGAGATTTAAAACTGAGCCCTGGGTTTTGACTAAACCCCACTGTATCCCTAGTGGACGGGGAACATTGTGTAAAATAGGCCTCGAGTGCGAGGTGTACATACTGTACTACACTCACAGGTAACATGCACACACCAAGAACACTGTATCACAGATTACGCGAGGGATACCCCCCTCTCTTATATAATACTGCTATAACTGCCGTAGACGTATTCACACCAGTCAAGGGACCAATTTAGGTGTATTATCAATTACCATAGATGTGAAGGCTTTTCATACCGACCAACTGCCACTATACTGTATATCCTCAATGCTGTAACTTGTGTAAAAGAAAAACAAAAAACAAAATGTTCACTGCACTATATTCTATAAACCAAATCCTAGAAGAACACCAGGGTCTGTGCTCCTCTGCTTGTTATCTCACTGCATTGTGTGTGTACATTAAAGCTCCAGGCAGTTGATGGTGACAGGGCTTGTGTGGATTTTTCCACATAGCGTGCAGTGTTTGAGCATATAGCGCCTTTAAATTCACAGACAAGACACGAAATAGACAAAATAGAAGTAGTTGCCATTTAACACATGATATGTAGTTACTCTTGTGCACCTCCTTCATGGAGAAATGAGTCACGTTCACCTCAATAAATCATAGTGTCCACTTGTATGTTGTGCTACCTCAATGACCCACAGCTTGTTGCATAGAATGTAACTAAAGTGTCAATGTTTTGGCCATGTCCTGCTCAAAGCAAGGCATTGCGTATCCATGGAGAGACGATGAAGTCGAAGCCTTATTCATCTTAGCAACCTTGCCAGTTGCTAAGATCATGGCAGTGGAGAGAGAGTGTCATTTTAACATCCATTAAAAGAAAAACCGCATCATTCATTATATTGTCTTAATGGCGTAGTTTGTGCAATAGTCCTAAGTGTTAACTGGAAACGCATCGTATTTGCCAAGAACTTGCAAGTGAGTTGGGGTGGGCTGGGCAGGATCGTGATGTGAAGTTTGTAACTGTAAATATGATTCCATTCTACTTCTCTCCAGTGGTGTCTGTATCAAGGAAAGTGTCCACTCAAAAGAAAAAAAGAAAGCATTTTCACTTCATTAGCTGTCATAAGACTATTGAGGCTTCCACGTGCACACAAGGCTGCTCACTGTTATGATAGAAGCTCTTTCTGTCAAACTTAATCCTTGCATGCACATTTTTAGGTATTGACATTTATTGTCAACATTTGAATTAATGTCTTTGTAATTTTTTCTTCTTTTTTTTTGTTGATACTGAGATTGATACAGACTCGGGGGGGATCTTTTGTAAGCTTTTCTAATGGGTGTTTTTTTTGTCTGAGTGTCCAGAGATTTTATGCTGTATAAAATATTTTAAATATTTATACCGAACCCATTATGTGTCTGTCTGCTCTTTTAGTCACACCTGCTCACTGTCTGGTTTCAAACCTATACTGTGTGTGTGTGTGTGTGTGTGTGTGTGTGTGTGTGTGTGTGTGTGTGTGTGTGTGTGTGTCTGTCACAAACGTAAATGCACGACTGTGCACGAATACACTGCTTCCAATTTTAAATATATAAATGTTTGTATGAAAATATACAAACATTTCACTAATTTAACAAGAGTAGCGGGACCTTGTGAGGATCAGACTTGTGTGGCTACAGGAGTACAGGGTGGTTCCAGCACCATGTATACAGCCAGCCTCACCCTAATGTGCCAACATGCCACTCCATTCACATTCCATATAAATTATACATTTCTCAGGGGACACCTGTGGTGGTAATGTAACACTTGCAAGTTGCAACAGCTGAATGACCCTTTGCCACTGACACATATCCACACATCTAATCTACCATCCACTGAGCTGTGCCCCCCAGTTGCAATCATAAACCTCTTGGTGAAACCACCCTGACTAGACAAAGGGGGGGGGGGGTCCCCAAAGCTGCGGGGCAAACACACACACACACACACACACACACACACACACACACACACTAGAAAACGGCTCAGTGATTAAACCGGCGTGGCTAAGCCGATAAGAGCCAAGGGGAAAGAGTGGCTCTAAAATGTGGTACAGACAGAGCTCTTTGTTTACCAAAGGAAGGAGGACAGTTAGCTAAAAATCCCCAGCAGCTAAATTGAGACAAACAGACCATGACAAGGAAACCTATGGCTTAACCACAGCTCAGAGCAAAAGGCCAACACACACACACACACACACACACACACCACCGCGACATACAGGTTAAACTTCCCAAACTTTACATGTGTAATGATTGCAAACTACAGTACAAACCAGACAAGTTTGGGCATCAACAAAAGCAAAAACGTATGTTTTTTTTTAAATAAAACCGTATTAGCTTCCAATCTTCGCTGATCTCCTGTAAGCTCAAGAGAAAGCTGTGGAAGCTAAACGTTTCCTTTCAAAAGTTCAAAACCTTCGATGACACAGAGCTGCAAGAAAACCAGATGTTTAGAGTAACACGGTGGTGGGCACACAACCACATAATTGTGATGTCCCATTATGGTGCTAAATGAAGCTGGAATACTAAAAGATAATACTTTTCAAATATTCTGAGAACAATATATATTTTAATCACTCCCAACATGCATATAGGCCTACAAGTAACTGGAATGGAAATGAACGATGAATGGAAATATGGATGTGTACATTCTTGTGATGTGAGCTGTAGAATTTGAAATTTAATTTTTTAAATGTTTAATATAAAAATATCTATAAAGTTGGCCCCATCAGAATATCTTCAGACGTTACTGGCAGCATTGTTTATTTTTCAGAATTATGCACCATAGTGTATGGATACCCTTTTTCATGAGAACAAAATGATGCCACTACCATATGGTATGAAATATTACGGTTTAAGTTAAGGGCAGTATAACATTTGTTTTCACATTACAATTTAAAGAGTATATAGGAAGTATAAATCAATGAAATACTATTTCAAGAAATAACTTGTTTCACAGTTTCTGAGACTGGGTGAGTGGACAGGGATAGGAATATGAATGCTCATGGCCATGCACTGTTCAACACCACAAGGGAAAACAAAGAGAAATGTATGTAATTATGAGTTAATTTTTGATATGGAGACTGGATGTAGAGAGGAAGCAGACATCAGACACATGTTATACAGGTCTCAAAGCTCATGGACGTGAAGGATGTGGGTAGTACAATACAGCAACAGGTTCAACCATCAGTGTGCCGCAGGTCGGAAACACAACACAGCCACTATGCTCACCTTTAACACCAGGCCAAACTGACCACTTACTTACTGTTGAGCCACCTCTATTAATTTTTTTTTTGGCTTTCGCCTTTTATTTTATTTTATATGTTTTATGGAGGGACAGACAGTAGGCTGACAGGAAATGGGGAGAGAGATGGGGGGAAGACATGCAGTAAAGGCCGTCGGGATCGGGAGTCGAACCCGCGGCACACTGTCAGACTGGATTACCAGCCAAGGTGCCTGGACCATTGAGCCATGGCCCAGGCCAGCCACCTCTATTTCTGTCAGTCTGTTCAGCTTTACATCCAAACAACATTAATCCTGTTTGCAGTCCTCCTGTCACACAGCCATGCATGCGCACAAGACCTGCGTGCGCGCGCACACACTCGCACACACTCACACACACACACACACACACACACACACACACACACACGGTGTCGTGTGTTGCTGACAACAGGGCAAGTCTGTGTCTGAGAGAAACTATTAAGCCCATGTCACGTCACATTGTAACACGTAAGCTGATCTCTTCTATTAAAAAATGGCACCTATGACATGCCCAAAATAGGGATGCCAGGGTCCAAGAGGTTAATTTATAAATGTGTAAGTATTCCATTGAATAACATATTGTTTTTCTCTGATTCACAAACGGGGTAGGGAGGAAGCAGGTGGTTTTCAGACTACCAGGCTGACTTGCAACCCACTCACAAAGACATGATGAGGAAACAGCCAAGCAGATGTTTCTAATCAACTAGAAGGCATTGGATGGTCATAGGGGATTTGGGTTGTTGTGTCTGACCGACTGACCGACTACAGTACTAAATACAATTAGATCACTGACACACTTGCAGGTGATTAATGATTTTGGGAGGCTTTAGATTAACAGATATTCTTAGACATATATTCAATTGTTATCGGCACAGAAAATGCCCAGCATTATTAGGAATGACGATGATCTGAGAACCACTGATAGCCTATGATACTGAACTCTGAGCTCATTTAGGGAAATTAAAAAGGTGCCAGATGAGTTGGACTGACCTACTGTCTGTCTGGCCAATGTGGCACATAGACAGGATTTTGTTGTGATTCTTGGTCTGTAAAGGAGATTCCGTTTCTGCATGTTTAAGAAAGCCATAAAAGATCAACCATTGGAATAGCCAAGCTATAGCTGAGGTGTTCATATTAATCAAGTCAACAAGATTGATTTAACAATACAGCTAACGATTATATTTATTAACTAATGAGATGAAATGACAATGTTGCCAATAAACATAAATCAAAATAAGCCCCAAACCATGAATAATGATCAAATATATATACAGTATGTGTGTGTGTGTGTGTGTGTGTGTCATTCCACGAAACCGGTACGATTTGGCCATTTACTTTTTGTTATTTTATTTGACCGAAAGGTTTACTTTTGAATAGCCCACAATATTAAGGACATCTTTAACTATCGGAAAAACATTTTCCCATTTCAGGCATTCAATTCATATTTTTATATAGAATAATATAATAACGGGCCGGCGTTGAAAATGATAACGGGGTTATGTCAACCCCAGGGTTGTGATATTTTACTTTTCATGGAATGACTCGTATATAAAAATTATGCTGAGAAAGGAAACGCGCATGTGGAAAATGACTATTTAAAGCACAAACATAAGCACCTGGCATAAAAAAACTGGATAAGGGAAGTCACATCGAACTTTGGTTCCATCAATGCTTCTGCCAGTGCCTTCAATGGTAACGGAGCGGTTTGTTACCAGTTGCGGAAACCAGCTGCATTCCCATTGAAAAGCACTGGCAGAATCCACCCTCAAAGGCAGGATTATTAACTGAATTAGATTTATTTCTATTTTATTTTTATGACAAAAACATTCTTCAGTCACACATTCTGAGAAATTCTGCCTGGTGTCTCTATAGCCCAGACACCAAACACAATATAGCTCTGCTGTCCTCAAAAAAAGAAAGAAAGAAAGAAAGAAAAAATAAACATAATAATTTTCTAAGTTTGAAAACAGGTGGCACTCCCAGAGATATTTTCCTCTCAAAAACAAGACCAGCAATCCAATCAAAGAGCAGAGCTCAGCCAATCACATGCGAGTGTCTGTGGCAACAGCAGCGTCAGCCCGACCTGCCATTGGCCAGGTGCTCCGATACAGGAAAGGCTGTAATTGGCTGATTGTGAGCCGGGGCTTCATTGCCTCCATGGCAACATTGCTTCCTTATTGCTTAGGGAGGTGGAAGGAGGCAGAAAGGGGAGGAGACTCACTCAGACGCCATCTCTGCATAATTCATCCTTTGTCCCCGAGCGCTGGTAGAATGTGAGTGTAGATGTATTGAGCGGTGTGTATGTGCATGAGCCCCTCTTATGTGTGTCTGTCTTGCTTTAGGTGAGTGGTAATGAAGGGTTGACGAGGGAGGGGTGAATGGGGTGAAACCGCTGCAATAATTGCACGTAGAAGTGCAATGCATACAGCATACAACACTGTCTATATAATGTTTATTTAAGTATGTATAAGACCAACCCTCAATGGGTTCAGACTTATGGTCAGTCAATCACAGCATTGCTGACTTGGCATTAGGGACAGAGCTTATACCATTCAAGCCTTCATGATTTAACTGGTCAGGCAAATAAACAGGGACATTATTTCTTCCTGAATGAGTCGGATAGAGAAGCAATAACAATAAACATCTGGCCAGCCTTCCAACCAGCCAGCCAGCCATTTAGCCATCAGGTAATCCGCTACAGGAGTACAGCAAGATCTGCTTACCCCACAACGACCAACACAACAACAACATACAACATAAACCATGTGTTGTACTTGTTTCTCTCTCTCTCTCTCCCTGCACTTGAGGGATGAGATAATGAGATGCAGAGAGGGAGGGAGGGAGGTGGAGAAAACATACAACACACACAGACACAGACACACACACACAGACACACACACACACACACACACACACACACACACACACACACACACACACACACACACACACACACAGATTAGAGGATCACACTGAAAAGAGAGGTGTAGGGATGGAAGGAAACAAGGAGGGGGGCATCCGTTAGGAGGGGGGCGGGGGGTAACACATGTTGACAGGCATGCTGGGCTCGCTAGTCGCTATAGCGAGCCGGCTGGCTGATTCCTTCAGCGGCGAACAGGATGACGAAATGGCAACAGGCGCTCAGCAGCACACGCTCTCAGTTGCCATCGCAACCTGCCCTTGGATACAGCATGCTGGTTGGCCGTTTCCCACTGTTGTTGTTATGGAGAAGCTGATGAAACCTCGTGGGTTGAGGGAGGGCGACTCATAGCCGTGGCGTGGAGCAGAATTTTCTTTTTTTGTTCCCGCCCTGGGTAGAAAGTGTTGCTGTGCACATCGGGGGTTAAGTTGATAAACAAACGCCTCAGCTATTGCACATCGATAACCTCTCATGACCCCAAAGTCCTAAACATATTAATGACTATAAAATTAATTTAAAAAATCTATCTAAAACAGTAAAATAAACAAATGGACACAGTATTTTGCCTTTTTTGTTTTGTTTATCAGAGCAGTTCATAAAATCAGTTCATGAAATACAAAAAAAGCCAATTATGATAAACAGTAACTGTTGATTATTATGAATAATAATTACAAAACACAGGGTGGATCTAAACAAAGGATGCCTACAACCAAACCACAAACATTCCTGAAAGGCTGGTTGCTCAAGGAAACGGACAAAGGGGGAGGAGGTAAACGAGTGGCTCAGATCAATACATCATTGTGCTGAGTGTGCAGACAGATTCAATCCAATACAACACCGTGCACATAGCTGACACAGTGCACACCATGCCCACACACATTCACTAAATTGTTGTGAACCACTGGAGCCGAGGTGACAGGTTTGATTGATTACAGGAGCCCTCGGTCTTTGTTTTAGCTGCATCTGATCGTAACAAAGGAATTGAAGCTATGTGGACGTGCGCGCGCACACGCTCTTGTGCACGGTGCGGGTACAAACTGTTACCGGAACACCAAGATATTAAGGAGATATGTCCACCGTTTTTGTGTGCTCATAACACACACTCACTACTTCAGGCTGCTCTCGATCTTCGTCAGCCTGTTTGCCATGTTCACCATCAGACATTTCATCTGGGAGAGAGAGAGAGAGAGAGAGGGAGAGATTAGAAACGGGTTGAAATGAGTAGAGAACGGATGGGGGAGACATGGGAAAGGACGCGATGAGGAGGAAGGTGCGAGAATGAGAAGGTATAGAGAGCGCGCATGATGGGATGGGTACAAAAGCAGAGGCTGGGGAATCAGTGAAGGAAGTGAAAAATGAGGATGTCTACAAGGAACCGGCCAGGGAAGGACAGAGGGAGAGTAATAAATTTAAAGAGAAACCAGACAGGTGGGAGAAATGAGGTGGGTAGAGGAAGGGAGGTAGAGAGGAAGAGGGAAAGGAGGGAAGAAAAGGAGGAGAATGGAGAATTAAGATGAGGAGAGGAGGGCGTGTAGAAAATCTAATGAAATACAGAGGGGTGGTGGCTGGGCCGAGGACAGAGGGACGAACATGGGAGTGGGTGGGGGACGATCGAAGAGACAGGTCGTTTTGTGTACAAGGTGGAAATTCTAAACAAGTGTCTGCGAGAGCAGACAGAATACATTAACCGAGGCTGACAGAGGTGAAGGGCTCCGTCTCCTGAACGTAGCTGTGACCAGACAAAGACTCTCGTTACTCCTCCAGGAGACGACTCTTTGTATGTTATGTCATGGTAATGTTGTTAAAGATAAGAATCAGCCTCACTGGAGAGGCTTCTTTAGGCTTATTGTTTCTGCTTTTGAGGGCTGGCAACAGGGCCAAGCATTTAAGCGTGTAATTTTATTTTTCCCTCACAGCCAGCTTCCACAATTGACGAGTAATATTGACATCTGAGCAATATTAATTGTAATACAAATAATACATTTAATTTAGAAGTACCCTTTCTAACTGACAATGAACAACAGGTAAATATTAGATGCAAACTAGAAAGGTTGCACTACGTGTCGTGGACCACATACGCATCTCTGCCAACGGCAGGCGGCATACTCGGGACTGTGTAAGTTGTGGGTTACAGCAGTCTGCAGAACCTGAGAAAGCTGCAGAGGGAAATAGCTTTTCTATGACATATGGTTCAAGTTTTCACATTAGTGGCGCACCCTCAGAAGTGAAATTGCTTTTGGCTCTGTGAGTCTGCGATGTTTAGTGATCCTGTAATGCGTGATTTAAATTTGGGGTTGATCGGACATAATTTTAAAGAGTAGCACTTTGGTGAATTGTTGTATATATCTCATAGGTACTTGATAGGTACTGATGTATCATGGATGTATTATTTGCTGTTCTGTAATTTGACATGTACGATGTAGCATTGAAGTGTAATTTTATTTCTGCCTCTTGGCCAGTTCCCACTTGTAAAAGAGACGCAGTCTCAATGTGTTTTTACTGGTTAAATAAAAGGTAAAAGTCACACCCGTGTGAACTGAGTGGTGCAACTCCCCCCCCCCCCCTCCTCTCTCTCTCTCTCTCTCATTAGCAGGCAACAGTGCAGCACTATCTCTCTCTCCGTTTCTGGCACAACAGCGCCCCTACTGGTACTAATAGTCACATAGGTTAACACACATACATAGTCACATAGGTTAACACGTTCCTTGGAATGGTTGCACCAACAAAAAAAAATGGTATGGAAAATCGTATGATACCTGTTTATTGCATGACGGGGGTGCAGTACTTAGTTTAGACAGTTTTTGGTTTAGACTAGTCATTGGTTAGACCAGTCATTAGTCCTACAACTACAACCTATCTCAAACCCTCACCCTAAACCCAACCTCCCACGGGGCAGCACACCTAAACCTAACCTTAACACATGTCTAACCAACTAGTCTAAACTAAGTCTGCACCCCGTTTTGAGCAAGTAGTAGCAATAAGTGTTTTTTGCAGAATTTGCTAAATGGAGGAAAATATAGGTAAACAGAAATGGGCATGGCCTATATAATGAGTTGTGTCATGAAGCAAGGTATGGTATAGTTATATTATATGGCATACATACAGTTACTCCGGTGCCCACCCTTTTTTTACTTGAGAGCTAATTTAAAAATGACCAGCTCAACAAGATCTACCAACCTGAAAATAGTTTAAATATGTATTTAATATGTAATGCCAGCGGTGCTGGCATTACATATAAGACAAATGCACTTGGAATGGGAAATAGAGGGGGAGAAATGGAATAGGTAGGGTTTTTGTATTTAATTTAGAATGCTACCGATGTTTGTGCACAGCAACACTGAAAACAAAATGTTGCATTGTGGATTTGAGCTGACAGGCGCTTTTTTATATCAATCAATCAAGTCACCTTTAATTCAAGTGGCAGATGTCAAGAATTGTCTTTTATATATTTAATTGAAATATTCTTTAGGGGCATGTCATGTGATCTACCTGCACAGCCTTTGTGATCTAATGGTAGATCGTGATCTACCTTTTGGGCACCCCTGGTTCAAGGGTTATATACTAGAATCCAGGGTTTCCAGTTTCCACACATTTTTACCAATAAATCTTTTCCAAAATATTTAACCTGTTTCCCAGGCCTAGCAATCAAATTCACACATTTTGAGCTTCTTACTCCAGTGTGCAATGACCAAAGACAGGCAATATGGCAAAAAAGTGTAAGCAATAAATATCAAATATAGAATGAAAGATGGTGTACTTGAAGAAAGGGGGAATAAACCAGTTAAGTTTGGGCATCCAATCCTGTCATCATTTCCAAATAATGATGACTCAACCAGGGAATCTGGTACACTTTCCCTTCTTGTGATTCAAACTCCTTTTCTGTGAAAGTTCTTGACTTCTGAATTCAGAGTAACTGACAACATTGACGCGCCATCATGAATGATGCATCCAATTGCACTAGTCTGTCCTGTCCTCTCTGACTGGATGAAATTGGTGACCTGACCTCTAGTGACCTGACAATGTATTTTACTGAAGAGCTGGAGACATGTGGTGACCCATGTTACTGGGGAAAAAAAAACACCTTCACTAATCAAGATCATCCCTGTAGCTGTAGTTGTTGCTGCCCTAGTTAACAAACACCTTGGGGCAATTCTCAAAAAATGATGACATTACAGGCTGTCAATGAACAGGCCTGACACAAACATCATTAGTATTCATTACTGTAATATTTTGTTCCTGATCCGGTCACAAGGCATTCACGATCTCACTAGGTTGTGCCAGAGGTCTCTTTTCAATCTGAGATTAACCAGTGTGGGATCATGGTGAGATTAAGCTAAAGCCTGCTGCAGCGACAGTCAATAAACAAGGTTAAAGATGTGCATTTAACATATGGCCTGTATGCTAATGAAACAGAATATGGGCTAAGCACATTCATTCAACCATTCAGTTACTTCATATCCCTTTGTTTAGATGCACACAGCTTGGATATGGTCATTTGTGACATAGGGTATATTTATTACTGCTGGAGTATGTATAAACATAACATTTTATTCTGTCCAATTTGTATGGTAGAGTATGTGACACTGACTGGTGATTGTACTTAAGCAGCGTGTAGATAGCTTGAGTTTAGTTTAGAACATTATAAACACAAATGCACATTGTGTGAAGGTTGGAAACACTCAGTGGTGGAAGGTAACCAAGTACAATTTTGAGGTATTTGTACTTTACTACTTTCCAATTTACAATACTTCTACTTCACTACATTTCAGTCACAAATATTGTACTTTTACTCCACTACAATTATTTGAAAACTTTAGTTACCGGTACTAATTACTTTGTATACATTTTGGCCATTTGAAAATAGCCGATCTGCACTATGCGTCACGATGCAACACATTGTGAGCTTGTAGATCTGATATTTTCAAAAGATTTGTATACATTTGAAAACGTGAAATGATCACATTCAGCATAATGAGTACTTTGACTTTTTGTACTTTAAGCACATTTTGATGCCAACACATATACTTTTACTCAAGTACATTTTGAATTCAGGACTTTTACCTGTAACAGACTAAACAGAGTATTTCTATATTGTAATATTGGTGGTACTTCAATACCACATAAGTATAAAACAATTGAGTACATTTTGCACCACTGGAAACACTGCTGCTTTAACCCTGACCCGAGTGTCCCCTTCACTGTGATGGGAGAGATACACCCAGCCTGTGTCACTAGGACATAAATCACAGTACGGTATCTCTGGTTATATCTGTTCTGTATGCCGGTTCAGTATGTATTTAAATAGAGAGGTGACCTCATGCTGTGACATCACGCTGGCGTGATGCCGGATTAGGTGGTGATCTCATGCCAGAAGTCATATCCTTTTTCTAACAATGCTCCTTCATTTATGGCCCCATCTGTGCCGCACCACGTCATTTGTCAGACTCGCCAATGCTGTCACCTCCTACTGATCAATTTCATTTTGTGGATTGTTTCAACTGCTTAATCAAAGGTGCTGTGATAAGTTTTGTTATAGGGTTAAAGCTCTGTATTTTGATAGTAATCATTGAAATTGAGTGTTTGTTCAGTAACAGGGCTGTTTATTCAGCTCTTTGGTAAACACAAAATATGTTTTCATGTGGGTCACCAATTTCATCCAATTAGCAGAGAGAACCCATTCACCAGCTTCAATTTAATTTGTTTATCCCTGTATCCTGTATGAGTCCTCTATCCTGTTTCAGTGGTTTTCAACCCATTTCACATCAAGGCCCATTATTTAATGGGCATTTGAGCCACGGACCACCATTTTATGAGATTTAGCCTCTCAGACCAAAGACTAAGCATATTTTGTAGTCGTTGGTTGAGATTTTGACAACTCAATACATGCTGCATTATGTGGTACCATTAGGAGAGGACAGGCATTGATGAAAATAACAATTAAGTTTTGTAATACAATTTGTTTAACAATAATTTAACTCTTGAGTGTAAAATGAAAATTTAATTTTACACTCTCAAGAGGTAAAGAACTATAAGCTTCTATTTGGTTACCAACTGTCCATCATTTAGCTGGGGACCACCTGGAACCCCCTCAAGGACCACTTGTGGTCCCCGGACCACTGGTTGAAAACCACTGTCCTGTTTGGATGAAAATTGGTAACCAATCTTAAAATGAATTGTGTTTAGTGTTTACTGTAGAGACCTCTGTTACTGAACAAAGATTATCACATTGACTGCTATGGGAATATATTTGTTATAAAAGAAAAGAAGTTGCGCAACTCATAGCTACGATGGCATCAACTTTATTTGAATACCAACGTTTCGACAATTAAAATGCATTCTTCAGGGTATGACCCTGAAGAAAGTTATAGTGTTTCATTTTATTTGTCGAAAGTTGTGCGACTTCTTTTCTTTTATAACACCTCCCAACTATTGGTGGGTGCTCCTACCCCATTGTTTGTCCAATTATAGATCTATTTAAAAATAAATATCACTTACAGCGCCGTTAAACATATTCAATCTAGTACAGTGATGTTTTGAAATTTGCCCCGGGTCCATGTATGTGTTTGGAACGGTTGGCAGTCTGATTGGGTGATTTCAAAATAATTGTGCACATTGCTTCAGCAGCAGTGTTATTATTAATAACACTGCTGCTGAAGCTTACTATAGACTGAGTTGTGTCATAAATGGGAACTTATATATAGAGAGAGTCAGATTTGTATTATTATGACATGTTGTTTGTTGTGGTTTGGCAATCTAACTGTGAAATACAAGTCTCAAGTAAATAGGCTAGCAAACATGGCTGGGAAGATCATAGGCATGTCCACCCCACCCATCACTCCCCAGACCATCTTTGAACAAGCAGTGGTGAGACAGGCTCGGAATATTGTATCTGACCCCTTGCATGTACTGTACCGAGAGTACGAGCTAATGCCATCCGGTAGGAGGTATAGAACTCCACGATGTGTATATAATAGATTTAAACACTCTTTTGTTCCCCTGTCAACTAAAATGCTCAATCAGGGATTGCCGAATGCACTTTAATGACTATAGTTGCACTTTATCAAGGGAATGTGTGCAATATCTCTGTTTTGTGTATGTGGGTGTTTCATGGTGTTTTTTCTTTTCGTATGTGAACAACATGTCTGTTATTTGTATGCAGCTGTGACTCTGTCTCCAAGACAAATTTCTCCCAAGGGAGACAAATAAAGATAACCTTGAACCTTGTAGCATTTATATAATCATACATTCTTCCATTTGAATGAAAGTTTCAGGGATACTTTTCAGGCATATGGTAGAGATAGTGTTTTGATTGGCCTAATGGTTAATTGTTGACTTTGATCTATTTATGTGTTGAGCTACACCCTTTTCAAGTTCCTTGGTCAATATTTTCAAAAATAAATAAAGGACATCAACTAGATGCATGTACAATTTTGATAAGCTTGGTTCACTAGTAACCACCAATAGAACATTTGATAGCAATTGGACTGAAAATCTAATCAGATGGACTTTATAGTCTTAAGACAAATTTGTAACATGAGGCTAGATTCTGTCTGTATTCTTTTTTTTACTAAATCAGGCTCACAGAGTTATGACTTTTCACATTTCTTTTCTTTTTTTAACCATTAATTATAGCACCCTCATCAGGCTTATTGGGGTCATTTGTTGTGCGAGTATAACTTTCAGCCATTGGTGAAAATTGCATGTCTCTATAATTTACCATATCTCAGGAATTAGCAAAAATGCAGCAGGAGAATTAAAGTAAATACAAAAACAATAGGGTTTCAGCCATTGGCGCTCAATCCCTTAAATAGTCAAGAAGATCTAATATAAATCCAAGAAAAGACTCATCATCACAAATCATTACAGACTTTCAGGCATAAAGAGAGATTATTCCATATTACCACCCATTAACTAAATTATGATTTAAAAAGGGATTAATTGTAATATGTTGTATCTTTCTTTCTTTCTTTCTACTTATAGTCATAGAACCTAATAATATCAAATATTGGTGGGTCATGTCATGTGTCATTTCATATGTCATTTCATTAGGTACAGTCAACATCTTCATAAGTAGGTCAGACAAACATGGCACATTTACCGGCTGAAATCATAATCCAACAGACCTCATGATCAAAACATGTTTTTCCCCTTCTAACAAAGATTCCTTAACATGCCTCCTATCACAGCTATTGTTCCTGTTGCTCAAGTATGGAGGGGGTTGCCTAGCATCACCACCTACTGGCCAATTAAGGGTATTGCGGGTGTTTTTTTCCTCACATTGATAAACAAAGAACTTGTGTTCGAATAACTTGCGGAATCACTGTGCTATTTCAAGCAGGACTTACCCTTTGTATTCTAATAATACAATAGACAAAACATTACAGTTTTAACACCCTCCTCATATTAATTATAATAATAGTAAAAAATAAATATATTATAATATTATTATTATTATTTTCATAATTCAGTTTAAGCATGTAAAGAGCATGTAACAATGTATTTCTAATACAACTAGGTATCTAATCTAATAACGCAGCATAGCATATTAGAAATAATACAAAATAAAGTAGACATGAGGTCATTCTCAGCCATTGTCTCATGTAAGAGATTGTGTCACTGCTCTGGGGCGTCCCACAAAGCAGGTGATGTCATCAGAAACAGCCAGCATATTGATTGCCAATGTGGAGTGTGCATTGGAGGAATGACACAGTGGAAAATAATGGAATCCAACTTCTCTGGTCAGATACAGTGCTTCTCTAGTCAGATACAGTGCTTCTCTAGTCAGATACAGTGCTTCTCTGGTCAGATACAGTGCTTCTCTGGTCAGATACAGTGCTTCTCTGGTCAGATACAGTGCTTCTCTGGTCAGATACAGTGCTTCTCTGGTCAGATACAGTGCTTCTCTGGTCAGATACAGTGCACAGAGGCAACTGCACTGAAGATACGACTGTACATCTATGAGTGAGTCTCAGGATTGTGTGCATCTCTTCTCATACAGTACAAGACAGATATGGTTTAATAAATCACACTCGTGTGAAGTGAGGGGCGCCTTTTATCATGATGAGTGACCATGACATGTATGATGATGAAGTCACCCACTTACATCATTTGCCATCGACTTTGACATACGGAAGACAATTCGACATAAAATCGTCCATAGACTTGGCCACACACTACGTCACGGGCGGAACACACAAAGTCAGGCGTTGGGAGGTTTATATGTGTGTGTGTGTGTGTGAGACATAAAATGAATAGTTACCTGTTTCAGCTGCTCTTCTACAGTGATTCTGTCCTCCAAAGTGACCAGCTTCTCTTTGGTCTCTGCTGACACCTGCTGGCTTGCAGATCCCAGAACATAGCTGAAAGAGCCACAGACAATATTGGCTGTTTATATAGAAATATTAAGTACGGTAAATAAATATAAATTATGAAGTTCTCAAATTACTTAAAATCTAACTTTTAATTAGGTATATTACTGTTAGTAAGGCTTATGCAAATAAATGGACTACCTATTACTGGTGCCCTTTTCAATTCTTCCTGCTGGAATGAACAATACACATTTTCCAGCATAGATTTTGTTTATGTGTTTATTCAAACTAGAAGGAACCTCTTATATTTTCCTGTATACACTGAGCTCAGATCAGGTACATAATTAATTGCACATAGAGGAAACACACAAATTACAAAAAATAAATAAAATATATAAAATAATGCCAAAATGCAATAGAGAATACACATATTTATTTATTCATTTATATCAGCCAACCAATGCTATTGGCCTGACTCAAGATCCCATGGTCCAACAATTGTGTTCAAGGCCAAAGAATTACCTGTCAAGGTCTCCAGCATTTAGAAAAAACTTCTCTCTCTTATGGTCGATGCTTTTAGGTGTAGAACGGTAAACTAGTCCAAGCACAGAGTGACAGCCTCGGCAGGAAAGATGAGCGATCTTACTGCAAGTGTAAACATGTGCAGAAAAGATTTAAACCAATTCACACAAAGTTTAATGCAGAGTACTAACTCCAGTTATATTTTGTGAGCTAACAAACTAGTTATCTGAGTCTCCCCTCTTATACATTGATTGATTGAAATATTTATTAACAGTTTGCAGAATTACAGAACATTTCAAGCACAACTCAATACAAAGACTGTTAACTGTGAGTGGACGACCCAATAAAGCATTACACTTTACAAGAGGGTCCACCTTTTTCAAATCATCAAAACATTTAGAGACGTACAAATAGACACTTCTATATAGCCAAAACAAGAGAGAACAGGAATTCATCATAAAGGAGGCAAAAAGGGAAAAGAAACATATACAGTGAGGGGGAAAAGGGGTGGGTGGTGGCGTGGGGTTCAGATTTTACGGGGGGCAGTTTCGTTTTGCAGCCATCCGTAGGTGACCTTTGAGAGCGGTTTTGAAGGAGTCAAGGGATTTGCATGTCTTAATGACTGTTGGTAGGGCGTTCCACATTTTGGTGGCATAGAAGCGAAAAGAATTTAGTCCCTTGTTTGTGCCGAATCTGGGTTGCACATGGTTTGTAGAACTCCCTCTGGTGTTGTGGGTGTGGAAGGAAGTATTTAGACGGGTACAGTACATGGGTGGTGTATCGAATCTTGTGGACCAGACCCATTGCAAGATGCTGTATTCTGTCGTTGACCCTAAGCCATTCCAGTCTGTCAAAGTGGGCAGGGGTGAGGTGGGTTCGGGGATTGAGGCCAAGTAGGAGCCTGACCAGTTTGTTTTGGGAAGTCTGGAGCCTTGTTTTAAGGGCCTTTGAGGTGCTGTGGTACCACGAGGTGCATGCATAGTCAAAGAAACCTTGTACGAGGGCTCCTGTTAGGGTCTTCAAGGTGTTTTTGTTGACCAGTGAGGAGATCCTGTAAAAGGAATCTTGTTCTTTAGTTGACTTTTTTTATTACGTCAGGCAAAATGTACTTACCAACGAGACTGTTTGCTTGGTTCGTACAGGTGACTTTCCTTTTCAATCAAAACATTGTCAGTGACACCTAAATCAAAAACACAAATTTTAGACTTGTTAGACTAAACAAAGGCAGCTGGGTTACTTAAGAATTGTGCTTTTGTGTAGATCCAAATAAAAAAATTAAAGTGTGTGTGTGTGCGCGTGTATGACTGTGTATGTGTGTTTCTAGCACCTTAACTAACATCAATAAAATAAATATATCATGCACAGTATACATCTGCCTGCCTGCTGTGTTCAATCACCTTTATACCTTATCTCAGGTAGTACGTGTATAAGAAAAACATCAAACACATAAAATCAAACATAAATACACAATAGTCTGCGGAAAAAATGCAGCCTCTGCTGACAAATATTTGGGCCAATATTTGATAACCGATTAATTACATGGTTAAATTTGCATTTCTAGTAGTCTTAATTACTTTTTACACCCCAATGATGAGCATAATTACCAATATTTTGTACATTATTTGACAGTAATCTAATTGTATGGTCTAAATTATTCAAATATTCAATGAGAATACCAAAAAAGTATAATCTACACCAGGGGTCTGCAACCTTTTTCACGTTCATGTTTTCATGTTAGTCGGTGTGCCATATATAATTATGACACCACATCAAAATGAAATATTCCCAGCTGATTTTGATTGTTCATAGGATACACAACCTTAGAAATGTTTTCACATCAGGATGTAATGATCATTAAACTCAGAGCAATAACCCACCTATCTCCCAGAATCCCTCCCCAGTCATGAGTGAATGTACACTTGTAATTTGTAGATGTGAGTGGACTTCATTTAAATGACTAAACTTTTTTTGAACATTTAATATTAAAAGAAAAAGTGTCTCTGTCTCACACTTATGCCAGTGTGCCAATGTTGGCACCTGTGCCCAAGGTTGGCTACCCTGATCCACGGTAGAGTTTATACTCTTAGTTGCACCCTTAACATCGGCCGTGCCGTGGCTTGGTAGTTGGTATAATTTATGGTATATTTTACACTAGCCTTTAATAGATGTCTTTAATCGAGTCTGACATTTGCTTACATCTATCATAGATATGTAAGCAAATGTTAGACTCGATCAAATATATCTATCCAAGGCTACACATACTGCTGTATACTATTGAATTATTATAGGCCCCAGAATGGCTGTGATATTACATACTTTTAATATCATACACTTCATGTATTATAGTATACATAGATTTCATGTTTACATTAAACTTACTAGGGCTAGTATTGGCCCATTACAGTGTTATTATTATTGTGTTAATCTGAGATAGTACAAATGTAGCTAGCACTATAGAATGGCTGTGATGGAGGGGGAAGGAACTGGTTGGAATAACGTGTTCCTTCCACGCGCTACGTCCAACCACAGTCTATGGTCCAACCAGGGAAACTCCCCCCTGTCAGGTGTAACTGAGCAACTTGGACACTCAGGCATGAAGGAAGCATGAGTTCAAGTCCGTTGCATGCTCTCCCCATGTCCCCCATATATGGGGGACTACGTTGGTGGAGGGTGTGTAGAGCCCAGGATCACATTAGATGATTGACACAAGGGTGAAAAATGGGTTACAAAATCGTGGGATAAAAAATATATATAGAATGGCTGTATGATAAATATCATACATTTTTCATATAAAATACACATTTCATGTACATATACATAAATTAATGTTATATCACATCCATTCTAGGGATGGTACCATACTAGCCGCAATTTGCAATTCTAGATTTTTTAAATAATGGGATGAATCTAGAGTTGCAATACCCTCCATTGACTCCCCATTCCCTAGGGTACAAACAACATAAACTATGGTGCCACAAGCAATATTGACCTGTAAGTAAGGTTCCACTTGCTAAAATGTGTATTATACAAGTATGCTCTCAGTCTCAAGAGTTATGAACATACTCACGGTTCAAAACGATCTGACTCTGGTCCTCATCTGCTCCAGCCCAGGACAGAGAGTCACCAATGGGCAACTTGCACTTATCACAGAAGAACACGACGGGACTGTCCGGATCCTTGTCATCTAATGCAAGCTTAGAGAGTCCTGTGGTCAGTGTGTGTTTAGACAACTCTTCAGCGACAGAAAATGTCTTATAAGGCCCCTCATACTCGGAATCTGATTCACTGAGGAAAGAACTTAAAGAAGCCATGTCTGCGTTGTTTGTTTTTAAGTTCAGCGGGTGACTGTTTGCAGTGTAGAATAGGAAGAGGCGGGGATAACGTACATGTTACACCGAACCTAGTGACCTAACAAATAACATGACTGACCGTACAAGTCGCTGTTAAACGGCATGGTTTGGTTTTCGAGTACATTTGAGTCTGTCAGTCAGAACATTTTATATAGCACTACGAGTCTTTTTCCTATAGTATTTTTCTACCTCATTGTTTTAGTATAAAATGACGTTACTCACCCTTTTTACAGTCTATGTTACTCACGTGACTGGAGTCACTGCATTTCAAATTTCAATATGAGCACACAGCCTATCCATTGCGCTCGACTTTTACCCAAGATGTATTAACTCATGTTAAATACTACTAGATATACTGGGCTGGGACCTGGCCTGCTGGACACATGGCTGGACTGCCTGGACATCATTTACGACAGGCCTATACAGTATGCCTAGTAGCAGCAGAAGACGCAGGGTTAGCTAGGTTTACAATTTCGTTGTAACACCGGAATAAACTTATTCTCCGGTTTCCGGATGTGACGTTTGACATTAGCTGACAGCTAAGGGAAGCGAGCATGGATGTATAAATAAGGGCGCCAGAAAACACAACACAATATTTATTACAAGTCGGAGCAGTTTGTCTTTCTCGATGCCATGTGTGAAAAGTTGAACAAGGTAATGGAATTAGCATTCTGTTTTATTTTATATCGGATTATATTATTGTGATCGAAGGATGTTGTACATACTGCTACACACAACCTGACCTAGAATGCCTGTGATCATTTAATTATACTTCGTAAATGTTCATGTTCAATGTTCAACTGTACATACTGTATGTAACAACAAGAGCCGTTCTAGGGCTACACACAACCATGTTACAGTGTACAGTAATTTATCATTTTGTCGCTAACATCCATAAATGAGTAACTATTGCAGACTGTTCCATAACGTGTGTGTGTGTGTGTGTGTGTGTGTGTGTGTGTGTGTGTGTGTGTGTGTGTGTGTGTGTGTGTGTTGTGTTGTGGTGTGGTGGGTCAGGTGAACCAGTGGCTCAGGTGTGTGTTTGGAGAGCAGTATGTACCTCCATTTGAGGTCAATACAAGGACAGTGGACATACTGTACCAGCTTGCAGAGGGCAGCAAAGCACGATGCAGTGCCACCACTCATCTTATTAATGACCTCAACCACAAAGCATCAGAGTACCAGGCTGATGGTAAGTAACTCCACATTAGTTTGTAAACTCTGCTCCTATACTCTGCTATACTATTCTATTAGTCTTGGCCTAAACTAAGTTACAACAGTTGGGTCGTTAAAATGAAAACCAGTAGCACTCTGGTCGAAAAGAACCCTTTGTCTAGTTAGTAGACTGGAACAACATAACATTGTAAAAGAGAAATACGTGTCGTGTACTAGAAGCTTTAACGTAAAATGTACAGCAAGACTAGCCTTAGAATGTCTGTGATCATTCATATACTATCGTAAATTCTGTATACACAGCCATAGATCGATTGCACCCGCTCCTGGTTGCAATGAAACATGCGCAGCATAAATGTGATGAAATGTATTTGTACTCGCCCAATAAATAATTCCAAAGACGTGGAGTGAGATAGTGTCCTCTAGTTTCACATCCATGTAAAGTTTCTGGCAGAAAACGTTTGTTTAGTCAAATATTTCCACGTTTTAACGAGCTGCACACGGACAACATTTTCTCGGGCGAGTGGCCCGGAATGACCGATGGACCGGATTTAACAAAACTTCCTTTTGAGAAGCACAAACATCATCACCAATGATGGTGATGAATGATGAACACAAATGTTTGGGGCACACAATTGGCAGGTGCGTTGCGATAGATGCTGGGTACTTAATCACACCACCTGCCAATTGTGTGCCCCAAACTTTTGTGTTTCCCTGATGACGTTTGTGATGATCAGAGGAAGTTTTGATGAATTCAGATGAAGCTGCCCCTTTGACCGGAGAGAAAGATGTCCGGGTGCAGCTCTTGGAAAAAGTGGAGATATTTGACTAAACAAACCTTTTATGCCAGAACTTTCACATGGATATGAAAGTTGAGGACCATATCTCTAGAATTATTTATTTAGTACACACAGAGTGCCGACCACATTTGTGCCGCCGCAACCTTATGTCTATGGAAGTGTTCTATGGCTCTGGTATGTGAAATACTTGCAATGTTATGTATGTAACAACAGAGACATTCTAGGGCATACAGCATGACGCACTGAATGACCCTAATATATTTGCCTGCCTAAATTAACTGCTTTGCTTATCTTTCTTAGCTGCTCATCTGGAGGATGTTCTTCTACTGGGGGTGGGGCTGACTAGTGCAAGTTTGTCAAAGTCTGCAGCCGACTATGTGTCTGCTTTAGTGGACAGTGCAATGGTACTTGGAATTGAAGACACATCACTGAGCAGGTAGGCTGTTGCAGTCGGTAGACCAGTGCACGTCTGTTTTCTTACACATTCGTAAGAGCAATCGTGTTAGTGCTGCACGATTCTTGCTCAAATGTGAATCTCGATTTTCCTCCACAAGAATTGAGTTCCCGATTCTCACACAATTCTTTCCATGAAAATAACAAAAACATAAGAGTAACTAAAATGAATTGGACAGCCAACTAGTGCTCAGAGTGCTTTGACTAATCGATTAATTGTGCAGCACTAAATCGTGTTGCACAATTTTTATAGGCCACACTAGAAAAAACACATTTGAGGGTTATCCGACAGTCATGCTTGTTGGATAATAATCAGGGTGAGAAGAATAATTTGATTTGACTAAAGCAAATTAGATTACTAGTCGGATGACACGCACATGGTATATACAGACAACCTAGTGTATATATATGTTGCAGTACGATCGTAATTACACCAGTCACATTGCTGCTGAGGTGAGATTTGTTTTGACATGATGCACAAATCTGTGCCACTTCTCACAGCTGGGCTGTGTCTTCTGCAGTTTTATCCCAGCAATAAATCACCAAACCAATGAGCTTCTGAAAGCAGAGAAGGACGACAGGAGATTGAACCGGGAGCTCAAGAGCCTCAACAAGAGACTGGGTGGCACTGTGGTTCTGCGAAAGAACTTGGAGGAGTAAGAAAATGTATTAAGGTCTCATAAGGTGCAGTTGTACTCTGAGGCGAATATAACTGTCATGGGTAAAAGTGTCTTCATGTTGATCTTTATACTTTCAAACCTTTTTGTTTTGCAAAACAAATGTATGTATGGCCACACATTTTAAAATCATATTGTGATCACTTTTTACCCCCTGCATTGTGCAGTCATACTTCAGACCTTCATTAAAGCAGATCACTCATGTACTTGACATGAAACTAATGTACTTGACATGAAACTAATGTGTCCAATCTATTACCAAATGACAGGGACATTGGTAAAGCAGCCCTAGCGCAGCAGGTTGCAAGTGCTATAGCAGAGGAGCGACTGCTCACCATGGATTTTGTTAAAAAGAAGACTCAAGAGCTGAAGTTCAGGAAAAAGAGGGCTGGGGTATGTATTGCTTATATTTTGTTTGTGTATGACTTTAACTTTGAAATCATAATGACCCCATTGTTCAGATTCTGAAGTTGCTATAATAGCTGGACAACTTGAACAATGTTGTGCTCATCAATATTTCCCATGGCCATGAGGCGAACCTGACACAGTTTTTATTGTATAACAATCAACCTTTTACATTGAAAAATGTATTAAAGGAAAAACAAAGGGATTGACAGGTTTTTAGGTTAAAGCTTTTTATATTGACTGCGTTCCCAGATTTTCATCACCTGGTTGAGGGTTTAAGGACAGGAGGTGTCATTTGTTTCCTTAAATGTGTGCCTGTAAAGCCCTGTTTGTTTTCTTTCAACAATGCAGGATCTGCTGTCATCCAGGAACATGGAGGAGACACTTAAGCATGAGGCGATGATGGAGCTATCAGAGGTAACCAATTGGAGGGGCAGGCGGAAGGTTAAAAGAAGATTATATATATATATATATATATATAATATTTTAAAACATGGCATGTATCTCTTCTGTTATGTGAAGTCCTAACGGTAGGTATGCACATGAATTAATGAAATAAAACTGAGATGCATGAATAATAGTCAGGTTTTAGCATGCCCAGCATCGATACTAATTTCTCTTTCTCTGTACTCTGCAGGAGGTCATGAACTTAAAAAAGGAAATTGATCCCTTGAAGAAGAAATTGGAACCATATATTGATTTGAGTCCAGTATGTTATTCAACTATTTTGATTCCAGTGTGCTTGCTTTAGATTTATTTGTATATAAAATTGCTGAAAGTGTTTCTACCACCAACAGAATCCATCTCTTGCTCAAGTGAAAGTAGAAGAGGCAAAAAGAGAACTGGTGAGTATATGCCAATCTACTTTTGTTTACTAGAGGTGAAAAGGAGGGTGGCTATAATGGAGCCCCGGGACTCCAGTCAACTAAGTATAGGGCTTAAGTGGTTAACATAAAGAAGCAGAATTGTAGGGCCAATGTGGGTCGCCAGGCTGCAGCTGCATCGTCTTGGATGCATGGTTAGAGTAAGTTATAATGGTACTCAAAACCCCTGTTTAAGAAAAAGTTTTAATAGCTAGTAGTTGTTTCGCTGATTTATTTAGCCTAATATTATAGTAATCTGTATGCGTGCACGCACGCACATTCAGTGTGCAGACTGTGCACATGCGTGTTTGTTATGTACAAGCCTGTTTTTAGATCAGCATGAGTGGGGTCACAATACGTGTCAAAGTATTGGGGGGGGGGGGGGGGGGGTCACCAGCCAAAATGGTTGAGAATCACTGTCCTAAACTACGGGTAGGGCAAATGGCCAATTTGACAATTAATGACAATAAAATAATGAATCGGGATTAACGTTATGTGTTGACTTTGACAGCCCCATTGGATAGATAGCATATACACACAGCACATTATACAGGAGTTAAAGTTTGACCATTACATTTTGAATAATTGAATGTACATCTTTCCAGAATGTTTTAATGTCCAAAATAAGTGAATAACAGCACCCATGTTAAATTGCTCTTATTTTGCTCCCTATTACAGGCTGCTATCGATGCTCGGATTGAGATGAACGTGGAACATTTGTACAAGTAGAAATAGAAATGATCATAATTGTTAATAAAATGATTTGATTTAGAAATGTTCATGTATTGTTAATAATTAAGAAAGTTGTGTTATTCATTATAACATTGTGGAGGATTTTGGTACAGTACATCTTCTAGCTTCAGCACTTGCTCTATTATATTTTTGGTTATTTCCTATGTATACTTGGCATACAGGGAAGCCTATTTCATTTTGACAGAATTATGCATCAGAGAAAAACTTGTTTTCTGATGAATGATTAATGCAAGACACAATTTGATTCGGAAATAGGCTTTGCGATACATTTCCAGAGCCAATCTTAATCTTATCTTGTTATCATTCATTAGATGATCAAAACAGGGTGTTTGTTTACAATGGTTGATTGTGTTCTCCTACTTCCTGTTTATGAAAAGCGTAATTAAAGCGTCATTAATTTTAATCAGATGTTGTGTCTCTGTTCTTGAAATAGTTCCAAACTGTAAATATCTATACCATCTTTATTCACATGTTTCTTTGCACACACCATAATTGCTTTGTGTTTTGATGCAATTATCTGCCTATCCCAAGTGTTTACGTAGGTCCTGCACAGTGACGGGTTCCATGGACAGCCTAGTTCAGAAAATGCTGACCCATAATATAAGTAGCTAAATATAACAACATTAGCCTATTAACTGGTGGAGTCGGATGGGTAAGAAATAATAATAATCCAAAAAAACATTTGATAGAAAATTAAAATGTCCCTTATGTAAAATTTGGTTACAAAGTACTACCACAACTAAAACATTTATCAGAATAAAATGGGTTGGGGTTACATTTTATTAATCACATGGTAGCTCTAAGCCTTAGTTTTCAACCCCTAGTGACATTGTAACTAACCATTGCCAGCACAATGTTATGGAAACATTTGAACTGATCAGATTTGCATTCTGAAAAAGTAAAGAGTAGAGACTTCAACTAGATTGGATGATTTTGTGGTACATTCAAAGGCTTCTACTTGGATGGATCGATACTTCATAGTATTTCAAGTAATTGTAATTATTTTATCTTGCACCTGAATCCGATTGGGCTGGAATTTTTACAAAATCTTTTATAACCCCTAATGTCTTGTGAGCAATGTGTCTACTGAAGTCAATAGCTACTTACAGTATAGGCAAACACCATCAACAAACACAAATCTCAACATGCATTTTCCTGATGGAAATAATTTACTGTCACAGACCCGAACAATTTCACTTTCTCGGCTGAGTCTTGCAGGTGGGTTTATGGACATAATAGTTAAGTGAAAGTGGTCCAAACACATGCAGCGTTAATAAAATATATTTGTTTGTACTGCAATTCCACCAGCTTTAGAAGGATAACGGCACATAAGAGTTTTAAAAAAACTACTCCCTTGGTGCCTAAAGCTTAAGCTAGTATAGAGAATGAAACCTTCCAGGGGCCCTGTGCTGCAGTTTGTATGCAGAATATCGCCCCTCAGTTCCTTTCCTATTGCCAGTCTCTCCCAGTGGATCAGTACTGGGAGATTGACCTTGCTGTCAGTTGACTGTTGTACTCCTTCTGTGGAGTTTGACATGAAGATTGACTCGCTAGTGGTTACCATGGTGTAGGGCCTGTGGGCCCTGGGTGCAGGCATGACAGTAGCCTATACCAACGGGTTGTTTACCAGAAAGGCCCCTGATCTTCATTGAAAGAGTTCCATATTACATGTTCTTGGATACAGACCGTTAATAAGATCACTAAACTAAATGACATAATTCAACATGCAATATTTATTACGTAATATACCAGCCTGTGTAGTCTATAGGCTACTCATTAGCTGCATATATTTATATTTTAAGTAAAGTTCGTAAATGTTACCAAGTTCAGGCTCAGCTAGTAAGTACTAGATAGCTGCATGCACGGCTGTGCAATACATTACACAGTATTAATGTTGCACCATTAGTGTGAAGACGAATAAGCACTGCATGGCTATTCAGTGGCCCAGGATCCATTATTGGGTCTTGAGAAAATATTTTAAAAGGGTCAGAGTCTCAGAGAGAGAAAGTGGGATTTTCCTGACGGTAACGAAGACGAAGAGAGAGCAAAGCAAAGTTACTATGTTTACCCAGGTTAAC
Source organism: Protomyctophum bolini (assembly GCF_963924005.1). NCBI lineage: Eukaryota > Metazoa > Chordata > Actinopteri > Myctophiformes > Myctophidae > Protomyctophum > Protomyctophum bolini. The sequence goes on along the minus strand of NC_137874.1, from coordinate 20,379,848 downwards.
TGGACTAAGCACAATAACTTGTTTACAGCCAGGCCCTGCTCATAGAACATTTCATGGTAGGGGTTCAATGCCTTGCTCAAGGACACTTCAGCTGTGAACTTTATTGAGGATCATAGGCTTATGGTAAAAAGACAATTTGAGGTCCAAGTGCCTGTTCAGAATCAATAGGCAAATTAATGTAATGTGGTAGGGTAATGGGTTTCATCATAAAGCGTCCAAGTAGGCCCATACCTATAGCTGTCAAACTACATACAAAAAAATCTAGTCTTTTCTTTTGGAAGAATAATCACGAGACATTATCGCCAGAATGAGAAAGGAAGGAAGGAAGGGGAATAAAGGGCAATATTTTACAAAAACATAATGGGGAAGTGAAAGAATGGAGAGGGGAATAACACACTTTGGAAATAATCCAAAAGGTAAACACGTGTTCCGTGGGAAAAAGTTGGCCAGCATTGCCTCACACGACACGACTGAGAGCCGACCAAGTTGGACCAACCTCCCTTAAAAAAAACTCGATGTATGTGCCACGCCCACATCATAATTCCCACTCAGCTGTTAGGCTACTTTAACTTGCTTGCGCATTCCACTCGTATCCATTCACAAATCCGTGATTGAAACAATTCGACAAGCGCGAGAAGGATTAGGAGTTATCTATCTACACGTGTCGGATTCTAGCGTATCGTCTGTCTGTTTGGAACAAGTTGTTGCGCAGATTCTATTTCTAGGCTCCTCTGTTGTCGCCTACTAAAGTGCGCACTGCTGTAGAGACTACTAAAAGAGACTGAACATTCTGTTTGACGCAGTAAATGGTGCTGTTTCTGCACAGTAGGATGTTTTAGAGCCTATAGTAGGCTATACTCCTATAGGGACAGATAAGTAAAAAAGGTTATATTGACAGGCTTCTTTAGGGAAAGAATAAGATGCGCCTGATATTCAAAACTACTTTTCTGGATTCTTGCTGTTGCTTATTTTGGCACCAAGGTCCAAGTTGTATGAAGCTCCTGTAGCCAGTCGTGAAGTGTGTGGTGGTGTGTGTGTGTGTGTGTGTGTGTGTGTGCGCCCCTAACATGATCTCACAGAGAGGGAATGCAAACTATGGACTGGAGTGCTGTCGCGTCATTTGCCTCCTGTACCTCATACCGCTGCTGTGCGTCAGACGCCTCAATGGACTGGCAGACTTCTCAAGTAAGACATGACGATGACGAAAATTATTGATGTCGATATTCGATAAATAGCCGTTGCCTAGAAGAAGAAGATTATGTAAAGTATCAAGTATGTATGATAAGAGTATAAATAATATAGCCATGATGATGATGATGGAGAATTATAGAATAGGCCTACGTATTTAGTAGTACTAGAATTAACCCTATACTGTTGCTATTCAAAAATCTTTAAAAAGCTGTGAGAAATATGGAACAATTTGGAAGCAATTTAAGAACACTAATATTTTATGGGGGTCCTTTAGCACAAAATGTTTTGTGCTAGGGTTTTGTGGGTGGTTGGGTGGGTGAGGGAGGGAGTAGCTCTGGTCCATAGCCCTAATGCTTTGCATTGGCAGAATTAAGCATTAGGGCTATGGACCGGAGCTGGGGGGGGGGGGGGTTGCTTGATATGAAATAGTTTTGAGAAGCAGTGCTTGGCTTAGAATAATGTTTATGATGATGGAAATTATATATGATGTTGATATTGATGATGGTCACTACACCACCTGGAGTAGATGATAACCGTATCATTATTATGTCAACGGAACAGACTACCTGTCCAGGATCATCACCGGCCATTCGGTGCTTGCATGCGACGGACAGCCACTACGTCTTCACTGTCCGCGTCACTCCACCATCTCCATCCAGTCTGCCTTCTACGGCAGCGGCAGCACTCTGCTGTGCGGCGCGGCGCACACTGACACACCTGTCAGGCCCAAGAACCACAGCTGCTCAGCTTTCACTGCCCTGCAGGTGTGTTTTTATGTGCCTGTGATTCAGCACTTTCACTCACACTACTAGTCCAGTGATTTCCAACGTTGCAGGGCAGGGGTTTCTCAAACCTTTTAATTTCAAGGACTCCCATAACTGTGGGAGTGTACAAAATACTGTACACCCTCTGAGTTACATGTAAAAGGGTCCATTTGGAACCCCCTAAAGGAACCCTTAGGGTCCTGGACTTCACCACTTATCCTTCTCACCTATACATACCAGGAGTACAGGACGTTCATTGAATTCCTTGTTACTCTATTTGTCTAATCAGGGATTTGTTTGACCTGGGCTGAGTTAAACACCTCTAGGCCGATCCGATTGTGCTTTTAGCACTTTGAGATATAACATACATGTTGCAAAGTAAAATCCTGAATGTTAACTGCATGTGAGTTAATTTTTACTACTCTGACGATCACAATCGTAGATTTGACAGGCCTTTCTTTCCCTGATGATTTGATCTGTAAAGCCTTTTATACTGAGTGACTGTTCTTGTTCATGGCTGGTCAGAAGCTGCTGTCTGAATGCCAGAGCCACAGAGACTGTCAGCTGCCTGTCAATCACCTGCTGTTTGGGAAGGACCCCTGTCCTGGGACCACCAAGTACCTCCATGTGGACTATAAGTGTAAACCCAGTGAGTTCTGTACAGACTAACCCCACCTGTCCTGACTTTTACTTTCAACAATAGCTCACTGATGAGCGTGGAATGTGTGTGTGTGTGTGGTTTCCCAACGTTATTATTAGCTTTAGCACAGTCAGTAGGGGATTAAGAGGGGAGGTCTTCCGCTCCAGGGCCCACCAAGGTTACGGGGCTACTAGGAGGACCACCTACTTGCTGTAATTTGCTTATATTTATGATCAAATAGTGACTAATACTGTAGCAACATGACAAATTTTAATTTGTGTGTATATATGTATATATAAAACAATATATTGTACAATATTTGCATCATGCCTTTTATGCATAGAACAGCTACTGAAATCGCTTTACATATCTTGCTTAAAGGTCAAATAAGTTAATCAAATGAATAGCCACAGTAAGACGTCTGCACACAGCTGTACTGTAGCTCAGAAAAAAGTGCATTGTACAGTAATCACTAATCAGGTACACAACGTTTCGCCCATGCGACCTGACATTCATCAGGTCCTGACTAACACTGAAGACTTGAGTGTGTGGACAGTATTTTGTTGTTTATGTCAGCCATGCAGTGCTCACTTAAAGTCTACCTCATCACTGCGCCTTCTGTCCTCATTGTACTCTGTCCTCATTGTGCCCTGACTCAGCGGAGCACAGAAGACATGTGGCGTGCGATGGAGAGAGCCTGGCCCTGCGCTGCAAGCCCCACAAGGTGCTGAACATCTACGCAGCTGTCTATGGCAGGGGTCAAGACCAGACCCACACTTGCCCCTCCTTACAACAGACCCCGTTTGGTGAGCAGAGATTGCCCGAATGTAGCCAAGCATGCATGTGACTTTTACACACAGTCACACACACACACACACACACACACACACACACACACACACACACACACACACGCACACACACACACATACTGTACACAACTACTGTACCATAAATGGTAAATGGTGCATTTATATAGTTCCTTTATCCAAGGCACTTTACAGAGATTGTATACTTTACATTCCCCCATTCAAACACACATTCACACACCGATGCCAGAGGAAACCATGCAAGGTACCAACCTGCACATCGGGAGCAATTAGGGGTTCAGAGTCTTGCTCAATTCGACACTAACTCTGGGGAAGCCCGGGTTTGAACTGGTCACTCTACCCTAGGGCTTTAAGCAACTAGTCGACTATTCAACTAGTATATCCACTAGTCAACCTTTTTGGTACTAGTTGACTAGTTGATAAGACGTTTTTCACGATTTTGTAGGCCTCAAGTTATAGTCACCAATCTACACAGTTTTTAAATGTACAAATATTTATTTCCAAAGAAAAAAACTAGTCAACTAGTAAAAATGACTAGAAGTGAATGCTCTACTCTACCCCTGAGCCACTGCCGTACCATGGTTTCTAATGTTCTGCTTTCTCTCTGTAGTAGAAGAGGCTGAACAAACAGCCAAAAAGGACACGCACATCAATATACCTATATAGGCTGGGTGCTGGATCAAAATGAAGTCACAAATGAAGAAATGAAAAAAATCCGCACACCATTTTATGCTCCCAGAATATCTTTACTGAAGTGGTAACATTTCGCCCTTCCTGTTTGGAAGGTCTGAGGAAGGGCTGCGGTCCGAAACGTTACCACTTCAGTAAAGATATAATTGGGAGCATAAAATGGTGTGCAGATTTTCTTTTTTTTCATTTCTTCTGCTTTCTCTCTGTTCATCTCTTTCAGAGTGTTTTAACCATGAGGCAGTACACACTGTGACACAGTCATGCTACGGCAAACAGAGGTGTCTCATCGCTGTCGGCAACCATACGTTCAAGGACCCCTGCTTCCCAGGAACCAGGAAGTACCTCACTGTGCTCTATGCCTGTGGTAGGTGTCTTCCTGACTGGGGCTGGGGATTCTAGACCCTCTTTTATGTTATAGGAGGACTTGTGCTTGTTTTGTGTTATTTAAACTCTTTTCCAATATAAAGTGTCCTTGGGTTCTTAAGTGTAATGATGATAATCCACTCACTGCTACGCTAGGCTTTGGTTAGCAACATGATGTTTTTTGGTTAACACTGTCTGGCTGCAGTGCTAATCACTGGCAACCACGTTGCACACGCTGTCAGGCTGGATTATCATCCTAGGAGCCAGCCCAGACCATGGCTACAGACTTTTAAGGCACTCTACCTCACATTGTAGTCACTACACCCATAGCCCTGATATAGTCAGGATATAGATGAATCCATGGAGCAGTGCCCTGCAGGCCAGTTGTAGGCAATCAATGCTGTGTGCTTAATGTGACACCTCAAATATGGCTGTGCCCAGGGCACTCCTCCGTGGCTTTGTGACTGTCTATACCTCTGGGGTACAGTACTTAATTGTGTTAGTGTTCTATTCAGGTTCCCTATCAAGTGATCTGGGTCCATTAGTAGCTCACATCACACCCAGCAACACAAATAGAAAACAATAAACTCTGATCTCAGCTTGGAGAATCAGGGAGAACTTCCTGCCAAACTTCCTGTAATTGGCCCAAATGCCAACGAGGCCATCGAGCGACAATGTTAGCGGTCATCAATTGTTTCAGATTTGACTTCAGTCCAGTGGTGGCACAATTCTTCTGACACATAAAGTTGGCTCAATATATTGAGCACACAGAACAGAACAATGTTGGTTAGCCTTGTAGACCCAGACATTGTTGTTCCGAATATGTAATTGTGCTCTTTGAGATTGGAGAGCCTTGCAGGTTAGGTGTGTTTGCCCTGATGGAATGTCATTAGTGGAGTCTCTCTCTCTCTCCCTACCAACTAGTGCCAGGGACCCTACTCAAAGAGGTAGATCTGGCCCTTCTCGGGTCCCCCTCACCTCCCACACTGGACATAGAAGAAGGTAATATCATCACGTCTTTCACTGCAGCCACAGTTAAGAGTTTCATTCCAAAACCAGATGTTCACTATTTGAATATGTTGGCATTCATTGCTGGCAGTTTATTGCCCTATGACTTAATATTCAATATTATGAGTTTACTTTAAGACCTTTCCCCACAAAGTAGGTGTGTTTTTTAAGTATTGACAGATGAGAAAATGCCTCCCTTCAAGTTTGCTCTCTCCTTTTAACCCACATGATTCTCCCCTTCCTGTCAGTTCCTCCAACAGATTTGGAGCGGCCTTTTCCCAAAGGCTCTCGCCTACCAGACAACTCAGGAGCAATGATGAGCAACTCTCTCATTACCTATGCTTATATCAAAGGTAGGCAATCTAACATGCACAAGTACAATGTTTATGTATAAGCTAGTGAATTACATTATATTAGAAGTTTTCTTGCAATATAAGTTATAACCACGGCTAGTGAAAAGTGCTTTGCAGAGTTCGGCTATACTGTACTGTGCTCATATATACACTTGCAAAAATATCACACATTGGTGCAAATCTAATGCAAAATCTGCAAATTAGGTAAACTGTGCATTGGCTATATATACCAGGGGTTCCCAAACCTTTCCATGCCAAGGGCTTCCATGTAGTCATAGCCTCTTGCTGCATCGTCCCCATTGCGAAATGGCAGTTTGTAAATGTTGCTCTTTTGTCTACATTTGAAAACCTGTGTTATACAGTAAGTTGTCCTCTCTGCTCTGCAGAGCATCCAGAGATGGCTGCACTGTTGTTCACCTCTAGCGTGGGTGTCGGCCTACTGCTCACCCTGCTGGCTGTATCCGTCAGAGTGAGCTGCAGGGGGCGCCTACTCAGAGACAGCACAACCACAGCAAAGCCCCCCCACCAACCCAGCCAGGAGGAGGAGGAGGAGGACGACGACGACGACGACGACGACGACGACGACGACGATGATGAAGAAGAGGGAACAGGCAGCTCTTTGATCTCGGCCGCAGACAGGAAGTCGGGGTATGACTGGGAGGAAGTGACGTACGTGACTGAGGCAGCAGAACGTGCAGAGAGGATTGAACGTAGGGAAATGGTAATACAGGAGATCTGGATGAATGCCTACTACATGAACGGCACATCCTGTGGCACATCCTGTGGACTACACTGATCTGTGACCTGCTGACGTCGCTCAGAACGGCACATCCTGTGGACTACACTGATCTGTGACCTGCTGACGTCGCTCAGTGCCGTGAAAGGTGTTGCGGAGATTCACCAAAGACACATCGATTAAAAATGTGCAGAAATTTGGAAAAAAAAGAGACGATTGATTCAAGTTCAAGTGTGTGCCGACTTGCTTGTTTACATAATTATCTTAAAAGTTGCTTGGAATTTTGTATGATTGAACAGGATTTTATGCTGTAAAAGCATAGTGACTGGTCAAATGACCATACGTCTAACCATGTCTTTAATTATTATAAAGAGCAGTTACAGAGGTGCAAATTCCTGGTGGGACTAGTAGTAATGACTATAGGGACAACAGTGATTGTTACATTTTTATGATTACTAATTTCACATTTCTATGGGGTTTGTTTTGTTTTTTCTACCAAAAATGTATTTCAGGAATAAACATGTCACATGATTTTGTGAGCTTGATAGATCAGCTATATTTGTTTTTGAGGTATCAAGCTGTATTTCTTTTTAAATGAACACTGAGGATTTTACAGTGTTAATCCCACTAAATATCCTATATAATTTGTGATTCCTGCATGCCATGCCAAGCAGAATGTTTTCCCATGCAGTGGGTTGAACCCAGCAACAACAGTTCCTGACTGGAACACACAGGAACAAGTCTTCCCTGCTGAGGAAAAAGCACTGTCATGTGTTCCTGAACTGACGTCCTCCTCAACAACATGCTGGAGAACATGCACACTGTGTACTCTAGAACGTCCCCCAGAGGGGAGAGGGTTCCGCTATGTGGCAACATCCTGCCTAAGAGCAGCATGCCAAGGATGGATGCGAGGGAGGGGCACAAAGAAAGGAAAGGTGTAGCATCCCGACTCCGAGGCGAGTCCTCACCCAACTACACACGTAACCAAATGGACCCTCCCAGGTCAACTTACTTACATTTGTTGAACCACACTTGATTCCAAGCCACGGCATCCTCAAGATACGTAGATACACATGTACCCCGGTACACAGTTTTAAGCACATTCATCAAAGTATGACTTTACTGGTGATCTCACAAAATGTGATCTTTTATTTTATACTTCACTGCACAGCTTAAATAAAAACACGTTTACACTGTGAATGTTTGGAAACAATTTAACAAGGGACACACCTGAGGTTATAGTAGACTGTGTGTCTACTATATGTTCAGATTAATGTGCAGACTGTGGCTGAACTGTTTATGTACAGTCTGACTATAATTGAACACATGCAGTGAAAGGTTATGAGAGGAATCTGCCAAACACTTAAATGGGCAAGAAACAACATTAACGCACTAGATGTCGGACTTGGTTAGCCAATTCCCCCTTCCGTCTAAGGTAATCTTAGGGGAACAAGCACATTAGCCAGAGCAAAGAACAGAACACACATGTATATTGGTGGTCATCACTCATAATCTTACAAAGCTAAAATCATTCTGTCGTCAATATGACCTTTAAGTAAAAAAGCAGTGCACTGTTTTGAGGCAGGATGGTCTAATCATGTGATCCCAACACTAAACCAGATGATCTCACTAATTATTTCCTTCTTCTGTGATTAAAAGTATGTTAATCAGTAAAACCAGCTGTTTTTAATGCTCGTTTGAAATGAACGGCACCCTGCATACTCTTGGCTCTCCGCGTCATGTGATCTGACATCACTAGTGTTACCGTGTGGCCATGGAGGGCTGCAGACAGAGATTTGATAGAGAGCACCCTGTGGTGGGCCAGGCCAGAGTGCAGTGGCTCCAGAGGCCTCAGGCTTCACTCACACCTGCACAACAGATTGTTGTATAGCTGATGCATGAGACTTGTTTACTGATGCAAGCTCGCAATTCATTTCCAATGGGAGTCACATGGTTTGACACAACATTTTTGTTGTATGAGGGGGAGGGGGCAGTCGAAACACAGCCGAAAGCCATGCAACAAAAATGTTGTGTCAAACCATGTGCCTTCCATTGGAAATGCATTGGGGCGGCCATGACACTTACCCTTTGTTTACATCATGTTGTATGCTAGATGCGAAGGTGTGAGTGAGGCCTCAGCGTGCACACGTGTGTTGTGTTCATCCGCTACCTAGGCCCCCATTTGATGTTATTGAGACCCTGGAACTGTCTTTTCAGAGCCTGTCTGTCCGACCACTGCGAATCCAGATGGCTGTCATCGTCGGCGTCCTCAAGTTTCTGGAACATATAAGTGTCACCAACTTTCAGAACCACATTTGCCACAACCAGGAGTATGGATTTGACTACTCTGCAGTCCACATTGCATTTCAACCCGTGTAATGTTTCAGTGAACATGTTGCTTGGTCCTGCCCTGCCCTCACCTTCAGATCCTCCTGTCTCCTGTAGTGGTGCATCATCATTTGTTTCTGCTGCTCTTCTGTGATCAGAGGCTCTCTCGCAGGCGACCCCTGGCCACTCTGAAAGGAACAGCCGCACATACGGTACATGTCAATATACACTACAGACTACAGTATGTATCACACAATACCTCAAACAGACAAATTAACTGTATTATGACTAAAGGCAGTTAACATTCATTTAGGCTGTAAGAGGCCTCACCTTTTGGATTTTAACAACAATCTTGGTCTTCTCATTTTTGCCAATGTAGTCTTGTAGCTTTTTCCCTCTCTGCATCTCTTTGGCAGCCCACCATAGCTGACACTCATCCTCTGTGATCACCTGCAGAGCAGCCTGGAGAAGGAGACAATAATGGGAGGAGTAGAGATTGATGGATTGAGAGAGAATGACTGGCAGAGAGAACTAGACTAAAAGCTAGAATAAAATGGATTTCCCTCCCTCCCCACAAAATCCATTATGCAGTCACAGAAGTGCAAATTCCTTCACATTTATTTCAGGAATAAACATTGTGAGATTTTGTGAGCTTGATAGATCAGCTATATTTGTTTTTGAGGTGTCAAGCTGTATTTTCTTTTAAATTTGCACTGATTTTACATGTTACCCACTAAATATCCCATATAATTTGTGATTCCTGCATGCTATGCAGTGTTTTCCCATGCAGTGGGTTGAACCTAGCCTGGCTAATAAACCAGACCGAATCAGCCGTTGGCAAAAAAAATGCATCCCGCGACAGTGTTGTGTGATATTAGTCTGGCTTATTAGCCAGGCTAGGTTGAACCCAGCAACAACAGTTCCTGACTGGAACACACACAGTAACAAGTCTTCCCTGCTGAATAAAATGGATCAGACCACAATATTGTTTTAGTAAAGCTACATTCATAATGCCTTTCCTGGAGCTAATAAATAATTAGACCTATTTGATCCCCATGAGAAAACATTGGTGAAACATTGTTGAGCCATTTACCTGAGTCCCTGTAAGGTCTTCCTGGTTCTCAAACTCCATCCTGATTGGGTCGTGGGGAGGCAGACCCATGGGGTAAACAATCATGACTGCACCCCTCAGCAGGTCTAAGGCTTCCTTCACCACCTCCATGGTGCTGCACACATTGGCCTGCACTTGTTTCTGAAGAACAAAATAATGCAATATGAAAGCTCTGGAGCTGTGAGTGTGTGTTTTATGTTATAAAACACTGAATATATAACTGGGGGCAACTGCTACTTCCACAATAAACGCAAAACTTACTTTTGAGATCAGTGCCCTTGACTCTTCCATTGTCTTCAACAGTACCTCTTTCATCTTCTCGTTTGGAGCTGTTAGAAAGTAGGCGGACATGTTTTTATTGTGAGACGCTCATATGGATAGCATGTACTGTCTGACACTCTTCAAAATCACATTCCCTCTTTCAATAACCAAAAACATGCTATATGATATTGTATGCATGTTTTAAAAAGTATTCAGCCATTTCACAATAGAATGTCAATTTGGGCATCCCTGACATGAAAATGTATTTGCCTTACCATGTCCATTCCTCCGCCCCATCTCGTCCTTCCTTAACACTGGCCCTCCACTGGGGACACACTTGTCTTCCCACTCGTCTCTCAGTCTCAGATCCACAATCTGGTCATCGGTCAAGCCCTGCATGTTGGGAGGGAGTGTGATGCCATGGTCCGCCAGCTCTGGGATCTCTGAGAGTTTCAATGAAAAGACGCAAACGGTTGATGATTTCTATGACATTCTGTGATGTAAAGGATGTGACTTGGACCCTCACAACAAGTGTGTGGTGTGTGAACAGACCCTTAGCTACAGTGCAGTGACTGGCTCCCAACCTTTTCTCTTTTCTACAGGGCCCACATGAAAATCTTGAAAGTGGGCCGCAATTGCCATACAAATACAGGTTGAATTGAATATAAATGTACCTTAATAGAACAGTATATTTAAACAGTAAACTCCACCGTGTTCATTTATCAATTTCACTGAGTGTATATGGAACCAAATGGAACTGTAAGGGTCTTTCAGTCTGATTTTACAGTGCACTAGGCAGACTCAGCGTTGTCTGGTATTTCACTGTCAGGTCAGGTTTTTTGGGGGGTGACTAAAAACATTACATGAACCCAGCAGTGCTCCCAGTCCCCAGCATGATCTCACCAGCTTTTACCTGAACATATCCTGTCCACTTTGAGTCTCCCGTTGTAAATGGCTGAGATCTGTTGGATGAGGGTGTCCAATAGTACTTCCACCGTGGTGTTGAACAGAAACTGACTTTCATCTCCTCGCTTCAGATGCAATTGCACCATTTTGGAGTCAACAGAAGGAGCCTGGTGTTTACTCCCTGAAATATGAGATTAATAAAGGTGGAAACATAAGGATCTGTTTGTAATCGGTTTGTTTTTTAGAGTAAAGCTTCTCTTCGGTCAGTGGTATCCATAGCAACATCAAACACTGCATGGACGCTTCCAGAAACAGCTAACTTTGATCGCTGTTGCACCGAAACTAGTACTCGAATACCGTGACTGTAACAATAATATTAATACCGGTAATACATAATTATAACAGAGCAACAAGTCACATTATGTAATAGCTTACTTACCAATTTAGGTATAATAACGCGTATTAACGCCACACCAATAACACTGGTACAGTATGTTTGTTGACATCGTTTCTACATTATTGACGCCTGTTCGTCTCAACACTATTCTGTATTTACTTGAAAATAGTAACATACCTGCCACGTAAAACTGCAATTAATAGGTTGGGTCCACTTCAGTGATATAAAACACGCAGGTCTTCCTCTTACCAACACATGATTCATAGTAACTAACAACAAGAACAGAAGAAGAAGAGTGTCGTTTTGACTCTTCCTCCGATTTTCGGCAGGCTTATCGCTTGCAAAACAGTTTGCTGCCGCCTAGTGGTGAAGTGCTGAACTTTGAAGATGGATTACAGTGGGTTTGTCTTTTCCCCCTCAGTCCATTTATTTACAACTGGAAATGGGAATCAGAGATACTTTACTAGTAGGCACAGTGTGCAGCATAAATAATACAAGACAAGCAGGTGACATCTAGGTCAACTGACATTTATTATTGCATACATACAACACAAATTGCTTCTGACATGAATGTGCAGTGAGCTCTCTGTGGCTGTGCACTTACAATATGGAGCCTCGGTTATTACATAGTACATGAATTGCAGCTTTACACTTTTCTCTTTAATACATACAGAATATGGTCTTACGACACGAGAATTTTATATACTATTGGATTATATTCATAAAAAGGGGACACCAACCTGACAAAAAAGGACTTGAGTAAATTGTTGTTTCCTATAAAACCTCATCTTGAACATGACATGACACATAAGCGCTGGCTAGTCAGCTATTGAGAAATGCTTAAGCTACAGCATCTACTGCACACAGATTTGAACAACATAAATGCATTTTTATAGGATTACACATCGACTTCCAGCACAGGGCAGTAAGCAGCTGGCGGCTGGTTGAATCACTTGAAAACGATGCCACTGCATTCAGTATAGTATAGTGACAGTGACATCTGAACCCGTGCAGTGCTAATTGACAGTTATTTTTCTATGTGTTTGAATGGGAGCCCAGTATGAGAGAAGCTTTAGTTAGCAGATACTTTCCTATACAGACCCTGATCACCAGCCTCCCAATACCTACAGTTAGTTACTGTATGTCTTCTAAATTCTCCTCCTCCTCCTCGATTGAATATGTATGTGTGTGTGTGTGGGGGGTGGTTCAATAATATTACAATGTTTGCATCAGGGGTGGTGTGTGTGTGTGTGAGAGGGATTCTACTCTCAAGGACCTCCGTGTTTAATAGTTTGCATGTATCGCCATCAATGTGCCAGTGTCATCGACAGGTACCTGGGAAAATTCAAAAACACAAAAGCAAGGCCAAACTGGGTAAGATGTGTGTGTGTGAAAAGACTGCAATACAAGACTGAAATACAATGTCACACCTGACATCACCACAGACGCACCCAAACAATGGCTTGAGAACTCCACGCAGCTATGTTACAGTTACTTAATTTGAGGGAACAGTGTAGTGATAATGGTTCTCCAAGTGCTAAAGTGATAACACAGTCATCGATTCTCAGATTCCACAATCCTGAAACGAAACTCAGCGCTGTTTTTAGCATACAACACACACACACACACACACACACACGTGCGTGCCTAGATAGACTGCATGATATGTAGCACTTTGGGATATGATTTTCTGGTGACTTTAGATATGAGCCTACACCATTAGTCTAACCGGTTGAATCTGTTTTTTGACTTAACAGTGACTCCTAGTTCAGAACATAAATACATGTTGGGCATATTTCTACGATACGAGTACCCTGTCCTATAAACCCTACAAAGGGAATAGATTTGGTTCCACAGGCTGCTGTCTCCACTGCAAAACACTGTACACACACACACGCATGTCCAAGTACAGACACGATCACACAGGCTGCTGTCTCCACTGCCAAACACTATACACACACGCCATGTCCAAGTACAGACACGATCACACACAACAGACATCACACACCTCAAACACAGCACATCACAACAGCACCAGGAATATATTATCAAGAGAACTCTTCTCACAACTGAAATGAACGTTTAGTTCCTCTAATTGAGCAACATTCCCTCTTGCCATGTCCTGTACGTGTCTGGTACGTACATCTGCCACTGTATTACTGTCTGATATATCCAGCACTGACCCTGATCAAGTTAACGCAGTAGTGTGCCCACGCTTATCAAATCAGAAAATTCCAAGATGGAGATGCTCGTCAAGAAATTAGAATGACAAAAAAGGATCCATGTGAAGGGATGACATCAACTCCCAATATGAGCAAATACTTTCGTTTTTTTTACAGATAAAAAAAAGAAGCTTGTTGCGTTTTCACATGGTGTCTTTGTCAAAAGCTTTAATGGTGTAAAATGCTTCCCCCGGTGTATGTCTGTTTGGGAACTGCAATAGTCAAAATTGTTACTGCCTTTATTCTTGGGAGTTGCTGTCAAACCCTTTTTACAAGTGAACTAAATACTTGCCATAAATGAGGCACAGGCGCACGCACACACAAACACACACGTACACTCGCATACCACATTCTTTAAAATGTACAGCAGTATGATTTGAAGCTTTGGATCAAATCATGAGTCAAAGCCCTCAACACAGAGGAGAAACTTCAAGCAGGGCAAAATAAAAAGCCCCCTTTGCCTTGTTTCAGCCTACAGGTCTCTGTAACTTTGTCATACGAGTCTCTGGCTTCAACCCAAAGACAGCAGGTAACATCATATCAGTGCATATTGGTTACACTGTGCATACCACAGAAAGTAAGCACAAACACATGTGGCAGGGTAGCGTCTGCCTTGGAAATTGTACATACATAATCACTATGTATAGGAATTTTATATAGCTTACAAAAATGTATTCAGCTAAGCAAAGCTGCCCGTGCACGTGAAGGAAAGTCACATAATGAAGCGGAAACAGAAAAATGGCTTGATTCGACACTTGACCGGCGAGTTGATATCACAGAACATTTGTTTCTGCGGCAGTAAACGGTTTCACGGTTTAACGCTTCAGAGCTGGTTTAACGCTTCAGAGCTGGCAACGTCGATAAAAAGCATAGCAAGACATGAGAGTTAACTCACGGCAAGCACAAAACTGTAAACAGACGGTAATTCTTTGCAACTCAAAGTAATTGATAAAGACAACAAATACATTTTATGGTGACCACATACCTGTGATGCATAGCCAACAATGTCATTATGCAGAACGGGCGACGGGGGGAAACTACACAGCGTGTGCGGACGTATGACATCATACTGATCACCAGTGGTGATCCCGCAAATGACTGCACGTTTGATATTGCACAGGACGCTTTACACACATTACTGTGCGTGTACAAGATATACTTTATATAACTATAGAGACACAGGCACACGTTTCCTGCCATAAATAAAAAATAAACATCATAACCATCCATATTAAAACAACTGTATTATATCCCATACGAAGGGATGCCAGTCATGAAGATAGTACACGCAGCAACTTAGGCCTACACGTTCACTGTGTTGCTTAAATGCCCAGGGTGCAATGTACTTTCATCCTTTCATCTAATTCAGAGGGGGTGAGTGGTTGATACTTAAATACTGTCTCTTTTGTACATACCATACACAGATATACACATCAAATGTATACGATATATATATTTTTATCATAGATCTATACATATCTGGATATGCCCCATAACAGTTGAATAGATGTGTCCTCGTCCTATCTCTCGGTGAACTCCTTAGGGAAGGCGAAGCAGCCATCGCTGGGTCTGTCTGGGATCTTACTGGGGGCAGTCCGGGAGGGGACGGGAGGAGGGAGAGACGGGAATACAGAAGAGGAAGCTAATGACGACGTGGTGCCCGGCAACGCCCAGTTGGGGTCAGAGTCAAAGCCAGACGAGGGGAGGAGCATCGTCTGAGGGTGTAGTAACAGAGAGCCGGAGACGGAGGAGGGCGCAGATGGCAGCGATTTGGATGGGACAGAGAAATGGTCGTCGTCAAACGTGACCCACCGCTGTCCGTGGTTCAGCGGCTGGCGCATGGGGGCAGTGCCTGTGTCCTGTCCGTGGTTCAGCGGCTGGCGCATGGGGGCAGTGCCTGTGGCGGGGAGGGATGAGGGTGGTGCCGTAGGAAGGGCGGGGGCCGGCGTAGGGACAAGTGGGAGAAAATGAGCGGGAAAGGGGGTGACAGCGGACGGCGGTCCGTACAGTGACATGGTCCTGGTGGGCGCCAGGGCTGCTGCTGGGGTTGGGTTCAGTGCTGGAGCCGGGGTGGGGATGAGGGTCTGACTGAGGGCAGATGTGGTCCTCTGGAGGTCTGGAGCCGGGGTGGGGATGAGGGTCTGACTGAGGGCAGATGTGGTCCTCTGGAGGTCTGGCTTGAAAGCCTGGTGCTGAGCGCTGAAGTCCGGGGTGAGAGGGCGTGGCTGCTGCTGCGTAAAGGGGTTGGTGCTGTTGGGCCGGGGAGGAGCAGCGTCGGATAGGAAGGGGTTGGGAGAGGAACGCAAGATCTCCTGGGAATGGCTGCGAGAGGACGAGACCGGAGGAGGAGGCGGGAGCAAGGCTGAGGCTAGGGGGGAGGGAGTGGAGAGGGAGGACGAGGAAGATGACGAGTCGAGACCTCGCAGGGCAGACAGAGCGGAGGAGGGGAGGGATGAAGGGAGCGTGTTTGAGGAGGAGAACACACGAGAGGGAACGGAGGGAGGCGCGCGCAGGGACGAGCCTCTGTTCAGGGACTGGGTGTTGTGCCAGGATGTTGAAGAGGAGGAGGAGAGGAGGTCAGGTGTGAGCGTGTCAAAGGGGTCAGGCTTCCATTGTGCTTCTCTCTGGATTCCATTCATCCCATTGGTCTGAGGAGGAAAGACAATAAGGAATTGACCAATCAGAGGTACAGTAGTAATACCTAATCCAGTCTAGCTCCACAATCTACAGGTTTACTCAACTGAACAAATAGTTTAATTGGACACATTACAACACATTGTTGTTTTTAGTTGTAACATTTTCTTTAAAACTGAAAAATCTGCTTTGCATTTCAAAAGCATTTTATGATACTAATGCATGACAGTTGAACAATAACCCACATAAGCCACTGATTAAATGTAAAACACTGAACTAACACATATAATGACACAGAATGTAGATGTCTTGTGAAGTAAAATCATGAAGGGCTGGATTCAGAGTTCAGATAAACGCACACATGGACGGCAGTTAATACCATAGCATATAAGTGCAGCTCTCTGCAATTCAGACTTTGGTTAATATCTTCACATTCCAGGGATATACAAATGCAGAGTGGGGTTTGCTAAAAGTAACACGTCTGCCAGATGTTAACAGTTTCTCTACTGTATGGTTATCTGCACAAATAATAATAAATAAATAAAACAATTTGGCAATTGTTAAAAAACTAAATTAGCAATTTGAAAAATGACTAGTCCTGAGCAATAAAGAATTAAGCATCTGCACATCACTGGTTGGAATATTAGGATCCTTTCCCCCAAATATCTTTTGGATTATATTGTGAAACAACTCTGAATTCAGGCCTCAGTCGTTGCATATGTGCTCGCTGATCTCGCAGATATGAAAGGACTGCAGAATAACCGCAAGAATGACTAACAATTAACATCACATTACTATAGTCATGTAATATGAACATGTGGTCTGGGTATGCTGACCAACAAATAGAATGAAGAACTAACAAAACGAATATAATACACCATTTTATGAGCCTAGCACAAAACAACACACCATTAACAGGCGTGCAGTGAACTAATGACATCCAAATGGAGAGGAATAGAAACAAGTAGAAAGGAGGATAAATCAACTAGAAACATGGGAAAGCGGGAGTGGGCAGAGGTTACTGGATGTCATGTATGAATGAGAGTGGGTCATACATCGGTGCTATGGAGAGGGAGAAAGAGAACGTGGTTTTTTTAAATAAATAAAATACCTGTCACCCTGAGGGCTTCTCCGGCTTGTGAGGGAGAGACAAATGCATCAGAGACACGAGAGCAGCAGAAAGAATAACACAGATAGCTACAGACTGGTCTGATGCGAGATAAAGCAGTAGAAGAGACAGAGAGAGAGACATGCTATCCTATCGGACCGTCTCTCTACCTCCTAAACTTTACATATCATACTCCATTACATTCCGTAGTCGATTGTCTTAAAACAAAGAGGTAAAACAATGTGAGTATGAATAATTAGAGTACGACTTTGCAAGAACCAACCAGGAAGAGAGTTCTGAATGTACATGGATCTGTACTCTAAGGCCCGTTTCATACTTAAGTCGTATTGCGCATTGCAATTAGCAGATCTACAAGCTCACAATGCGGTGTGACTGAGCATGTACTCTGTGTACTGTAGATCTGCTATTTTTGATGCACGGCATGACGCACAGCCAATATAAATCAGGCACAACATCACTATCGCTGTAGGTTCAACAGCTGGAGTCAGACAGTGGCCTTGTGGTTAGAGTGTCTGCCCTGTTCGATCCCCGGCCGGGTCATACCAAAGACTGTAAAAATGGGACCCAATGCCTCCCTGCTTGGCACTCAGCATCAAAGGGTTGGATTGGGGGGTCAAATCTACTAATCAAATGATTCCCGAGCGCGGCACGGCTGCAGCTCACCGCTCCTTGGCTGCGGCTCACTCCTCCAAGAGATGGGTCAAATGCGGAGAACAAATTTCACTGCGGTAACGTTTGTGACAAATCGTATGACTTTGACTTTGACAATGTGAGCGTGGCACCAACCTCTGTGACTGGGTCCGTCTCAGATTTGGCAGCGTCGGGGGGGAGGGCATGAGAGGAGCGGGAGCGAGGGGGGGGTTTGGGGGAGGCCAGGGCCTGTGGGGGCACAGCGGTAGCAGCAGGTGCCGGGGGAGACGGGGCGGCGGCTGGCTGTGGCTGGAGAGGGGCGGCAAAGTTGGGCAGCATGGGCGCTGGCAGCTGGGACTGGACGGAGGGGGCGGGGTGTGGCTGCATGGGGGCCTGCATGGGGGACGAGACCTGGGGGGCTCTGACAGAAGCTTGGCCCATGGGAGTTGGAGGGCCAGACCCTGGAGGAGGTGCAGTGGGAGGGGGGCCGGATGGTGGAGGACCTGTACAGAGAACACAACAATCTGGGTTATTCATCATTCTTATGGTACCTTTTATAAAGGACATTTTTATGCAGTTTTACTAAAATATATTACATCTGTTAAGGTCGATTGAACGTGTTATAAAACAATTTATATTATTTTTTTCTCTTTGCATGTTCTGAGCCTTTTTCAGAAAATAACTTGTTTTTGTGGCTGGGCTGCTTTTTTTTAAGGATTTAAAAACTGCGGTAAGAGCTCCTGACTTTCGCCTGCGGATTTGCTGCAAGGATTCTTAGTTTAATCATTAAACATAAACAAACTGCTACTACAACGGTGCTGGTTACATCAATGCTGGTCTAACTAAGAGATTCACTTAGAAATATATATTTGTATACGCAAAGTTTGCAAACAAAACTACTAGGCTTGTCCTCGACTAAGAATTTATATAGTTGAATCTGATTGGCCAAATGTTGCCTATAGTCAACTGTTTAGCCGAATTCAACTGTTTTTCTTTTTTTAAATAATTGTCACTTTGTTATTTTTTTATGGAATAGACTAGGATCATTGCATGCACCAGGCTGTGGGGGGTGCTTAATGTCTGATTTAACATACACTTGCTTGGTTTCTTCCAAAAATCATATATCTTATTTTTGGTAAACTATTAGCTACAGTAATTAACATAACAAATTAGGCCAATCTCTCAGTTGAATAATGCTGCTGCATGATTTGACTGAGAGATTGGCAGTCGAATCAGATTCCCTCGATCAATTAGTTGACTAATCGAGGTCAGGTCTAATAACTACAAAGAAAGATTCAAGACAGGAAGCACTTTTAATGCTGTAAGCAAAACATGGCAGACAATGGGGAAGGGGACTCAGCTCCAATGGGATGTACGATTGGAGAGCATATCAAACAGCTCATTTGAGCCATAGCATAGTTAGTTCAGTATGACTGACTATTACTCTACCAGTATGTGGTGTGTGAATACAGTATGTGTGGATCTGCTCACCGAGAGGCAGGTCAGGGGGTTTGCCCTGAGCCGGTCGTGGAGCTCCAGGGTGGTTGTCAGGAATTGGTCGCGGTGCCCCAGGATGTACCTCTGGAGTGGGCCGCGGGGCTCCGGGGTGGGAGGGGGGCGGCGGGCGAGCCTGGGTGGGGGGCATACTGATCACCCCGGCTCGAGGAGGGATATTCTGTAAGACAAAGGTAGACAATAATATAGACTTCCACCTCCGGTGAGGCACGTGCTGTTTGTCATTGCGGTTGGTATGATAGGCTGTGTTTTTGTCTTTGTACTTGTTTTTTAAGCCTTGCAGCATCAGAAATAATTACACGTGACCGTTGTACACTTTGGATATAGGATTGTGTCAGACATTGAACGGACCAATGAATATTGGCTTAAGTCAAATCCACATTGAGCGCACAGCATAACGCTGGAAAATATCCAATCAATCCATATCAAAACGAGGGCGATGATTTCAGATTAATACGAGCGCGGAATGAGACATGAGACTAAATTAACTCATCAACTATGGACAGAACGGTGGAGACTCACGAGTAATGTTTGCTGTATGACAGGGGGGGAAATGGTAAAATCCAAGGGCGCTACTGTATATACTTCTCACGCGTTTGTGTTCCACTGACTGGAGTACCTTAATGGAAGCAACACCTGGAATGCATAATACTACTTAAGACTGTAACGTATAGATGTACATATCTTCTATATACTGTAGATGTACACATCTTACAGCACATTCTATAGATCTTATACTAAATTACCCCCCCCCCCCCACAACCTTGTTTCTATCGTTGATATTATGTTTATTTTGTTGTTCTTATTTTGCGTGTATACTATATTGTTGTTGTACAGTCTTGCAGTCATGCCACACCAACATTCCACTGCTTGCACCTGTATGTGTGAGTGACAAATAAAACCACCTTGTCTCGTTATATTTTAAATTATAAAACATGTATTTGTGTAGCACTTTTTATAGCAGCTTACAAAGACGTTCAACAGTCAAATAAAAGCTGACATTGCACATGCCTATAACATTTTTAGAAATGGTATAAAAAAAAGAAAGATTTTTCTATAAAAGGCTTCAAACAACTAGATAAAAAGGTAAACTATGGAGATAGTAAAAAAAGGAGAGATAATTCAATCTAGTAAGATGAGAAACAGAGAAATTGCATCAAAATTGTAAACTCACCGGTCTGGGAACGGCCCCAGGTCCAGCACCTGCAGCTGATTGGCCGCGACCTGGAACAAAGATGCATGGAAGACATCAGCACGACTAATCGCACTCATAAAATAAAATAAGATTCATAGGAGACCATTCTCATGTTTCACACCTCACAGAAACACAACCGAGATTTTGCAAGGTTGGCTGCATTATTTATATACTGTATTATCTTTGTGATATTGTTTTATTGGATAGTAGAGTGTAGAGGTCAGAGAGAAGAGAGTCATGCAAGACATATCGGGAGTCATGATGACTCATCTGGTCCGTGCACTGGCTGAGCCACCAGCTGGCTGCATTATGAACAATGACTCATCTATTCCTGAACTGAAGGAGAGGTCTGGAAAATAAGCAGAATTTGTTCTGCAAGACCCCACCCCACCCACCCACCCACCCAGACAGACAGACAGACAGACAGACAGACAGACAGACGGTCTATGCTTTCACTACAGCCTCTAGCTCAACCTTTTCAACTTTACACATGACCTGTCGACTCAGCCAAGCATGATAACCCAGCTTGCCAACCAAGGACCAGTCACATTCTGCTCTGTACACTGACTGATGTACAGTCCAGTTTGCAGCTCTGTCATCGCTGGTGATACTACTCACCTGCAGCACTGTCTGGTCGGGAGAGGGCAGGGCTTTTTGGTCCTTCGCAGCACAAAATAAACCACATTCCATTTAATAATTTACTGTATGCCTAAAAGGGACAGCACTGCAACTAAGATGCTATGGTGGTAAGGGGGCAGCAAAGCATCACTAGATTCTAGAATGGAGAATAGGCTTTTAAAGTAATTCATGGTTTTTATTTGACTTAAAAGCAAAAAGCAAAACCCATTAGCGAGCAGGCCCTGGGTTTGCTGTTGACGGCCATAAAGCATTCCTTTCAAAGAAGTATTTCTGTGGAAAATGGCGTCTCCTACTGGCACATGCTACACTTAATGTACATGTGTAAGCAAACCATACATCAGCCATGTGCCGTGCGCACACATGCATATATGTTGACAATGATCACATTACCTCCCATATCCTTTCTACCCGTTAGAGGACTCCCCCCTCCTTCAGGTACGATGGGGTGGAGTGACATTAAGGTACCAATGTTAAGTCTGTCTATGGCTTTATCTCAGTTAAGACTGTCAGCTTCAATGTATATATTTAATGTATTTATTACCTTTCGAATCGATATCTCCAATTTAAGTGCAAAAATATATGTAAATCTTAGAGTGCATATAGTTAAACCTTTCAGCACCATCCGAGTGATTTCAGCATTTAGAAAAACAGACACTGGTCATCTGTTCAGAGGGCAGAGGGTGATCGTGTGCCTCACCTGAAGGAGGTGGAGGGCGCTGGGGGGGTGCAGGTCTGGCTGGCGGGGCGCCAGGACGGGGGGGAGGCGGGCGTTTGGCCTCCATGCCTGTTAACGGGGGTGCACCGGGCTGGAAGTCAACAGGAGGTCCTATGAGAGATGGGAGCGTGTACATTATTAAAACAAGTACAGTTTCAGAGGCAGAAACCGGATTTCTGGAGTAAAATCACACATTGGTGAGTCTGTCCACACAAATGAGTGAGAACGCAAATTCACCTCTGTAGGATTGTTATTTTGCACTCTGACAAATCTGAATCACAACACATTGTAGACATGGTCAGCTATTTGGGCCGAATGTTTGCCTCTTGTCTTGTGACATGCCCAGAATAGCGACGCTAGGGTTCATGTGGTTATGAGCATCAAGAGGCTGACACAGCATTGAGACAAATATTTTGAGAGCTTGCTTTCCTCTCTCTCAACATTCTTCTTAATACTGCTGTGTCAGCATCAGTGCCTTATTCCCCGGTACTTTGTCAGTGCTGTACATAATGCATAATGTTTCAACACTACACACACACACACACTCACCATAAAAAAACACCACAACAGCTAATTACAGGTCACAAATAACTAGAATAGGGCAAACCACCACACCCACACGTTACCTGCATCATCACTTGCTTTTCTACTTGGTAATGGGCTTAAACCTCCTGTCATGCATTATGTTGAAGAAAGCAAAATTGGGGTTTAGATTCCCCAAAAGGGGGTGTAGGAGCTTTGCTTGAGAGGATTACAGTACTGTGCTTTGAGAAAGGTAGGACATTACTTCTTCAAATGTGTGTGTATTAAAGCATGTCATTACCTTGCTGTGGTCGGGAGGGTTGCGGTCCCCGGGTGTGTCTGTAGGGGGCAGAGGGTTCTCCATGCGTGGGAGAGTGGCAAGGGCTGGTCCCCGGAGAGGGGAGGGGGGAGGAACCAATATCGAGGCCGAATCCGGGCTGCAGGTGTTGGGGCAGAATCTCCTCCACCTCCTCATCCACATCACCTGGTACAGGAGAATGGGTGTATGGCGACAAATGATAAAAGATTGAGATTAAAATAGAGTTGAAATAGTGGAATCCTTCAGCCATTGTGGACAGAAAAAAGGTTGTTTCCTGCCCTGAATTACACGAAGACATTCTAAATATTATACTATACATTATGATGTGTGAAACCTCCTGTTACTGTCCAGTCAGAGGTTTTCACCAAAGACCACTAGAAAGGGTAAATAATAGTTTTTGGAGGGTAGGTAACTGTGGGTAAACTCCACCAGCCTACATAACATTTCAATGTTGTCTGCATTCTCCACCCACTCATTTTACATAACCCTACGTTTTAACAGCGGGCAATCAGCGGCAACTCTGGGCGATAAGAGTGTCATTACCTAATGTAAACGTATCACTGTTCTGCGTGGAGGGTAAACAAAGCAACCTGTTAATTTGATTGGCAATCGCCGGACGATATCCAATATTTACATGTTTTTGAATGACATTCCTCCGCCCACTTTTCGACTACAGCCTCTTCGCCTACTATCGCCAGTAGTTGTCCCATAGACAAATGACGTACTTCCGGAAAATACGCCAGGCTGTCGCCTGCTGTTAAATGTACTGTGTAACCTTTACGTTTTCCAACAGCTCCAGAGAGGAAGCTCAGTGTCAGATGTCCTCCTCAAAATAGAACGACAGGATTCAAATGAGATCTTTATTATAGTCACTTTCACTTCACCTTCCATATCGTAGTCGTCATCACCCATGTCCGTGTCCTCGGCTAGCAGGGTGGAGCTGACTGAGGTGGGGATGCTGCCACAGATCCAGTCCACGCTCATCTCCTCCTCCAGGCTCTTTGTCCACCCAGGACTCTTCAGACGGACGTCTATCACCTTACCAAGGACCTGCAGTACAAAACCAGAGAGAGAAGACCAGGATTTAATCCATCTAAGATGAAAAGTATTTTCCCCAACAGATTGCTCCGGACGGTTACCGGTATCTTTTGTAAAAGTAGTTTCCCCAACAGACTGCTCTGCATGCTGCAAATATCTGCATTATGATATTTAAGTTATAATACTGCATTTATGACTATTATATGGACTCTTAGTGTAAAAACAGGCAATAAAAGGTTATAGTAAGAGTCTAAACCAGTGGTATTCAATTATGTGTCCATGGAGGACATAGTGTGCCCATTGAAACTGGACACTGTCTAAAATAGCTGAATTCACTTTACAAGAGCTACAAGCTAAAAAGCCGAAGGCATGCAACTGTAATTAGCCAAGTTACCCAGTGTAGTGTTGGAATGTTAGTGTGTTAGTACTTAGTAGTATTGTATAGTCTGTGATGACTCACAGTGGAGGCGCTGAGAGTGAGAGCTGCCAGAGCAGAGTAACCCTCCAGGAACGTCACCCACATCTTCTCCTCAAGAAACCTGAAAAGACGAGGACAATATGATAGATATAGTTTGATGAGCATTATACCTCACTTAACACCTGTGGTCTCAGAGGCTATACGTCACTTAATGAGCACCAATATCGCACGATAGCATCACTCCACACACATCCACCTTTCTTGCATTCTAATCATAAATATTATTGATTAAACTTTACTTAGTTTATTTGGACGAGATATTGCATATTAATGGGCATTACATATTATGAATGCAACGTAAATACACCTGATTTAGCAAAGATGCTAATTTTATCCGCAGTCCCAACACAAAACATAGAAAGACAGTGTGAAAACTGTGGTATAATTGTAACAATTCAATCTAGGACAGGTCATGCTATACCATGAGATAAATCACTGGTATGCTGATCTTATGTGTCATGCCTATAACTGTAGAATACCAGTGCTATTATCTCCTGATAAATCACGCTTGTTATTGTTTAAAGTGTGCTTGCTCAAAATTATGTAACATTTCCAACGTGATCAATATCCATATGCCCGAGGTAGCCCTTTTGAAAGTCATTCCAACTGCCAAGATATCACTGTCACCACCTTAAAAAAAAGCATCCAGCTTTTATCCCTGTATTGTTTCTTTTCATAATGTTTCACACCTGTATTTGGAGGTTTCTATAATCAATGGTCCCTCAGTAGCCCATGAAGTAGTAGAAATGTTA
Organism: Protomyctophum bolini; assembly: GCF_963924005.1. Taxonomy (NCBI): domain Eukaryota; kingdom Metazoa; phylum Chordata; class Actinopteri; order Myctophiformes; family Myctophidae; genus Protomyctophum; species Protomyctophum bolini. The sequence continues at coordinate 20,354,482 of NC_137874.1, read as the reverse complement.
TCTAGTTGTTTTTAGATTTGAATAGTTCTACATAGAGCGGTTTTCATAATACTCCAATACTCCATAAGATGATGACCTGATGAGGATGACCTCTCCGAATTCGGTGAACTTGTCGAGTAGCTCGTCGATGAGTGCATCATCAAAGTAGTCCTCGGGCCCGGAGGAACAGAGGGACACCAGGATGGTTCCGTCTGGAGGCCCCTGGTGGTTGATGACGTCCTTATACACCTGGTGCCTGGCGTCGGGGTCCACCTCCAGGATGTCCACGTCTATTATGGCCACCACAGGCCTGGGAAAAGCATCGGAGACAACTCAAAAATACAACGTAGATTTCGGACCGTGGAAATGTTTTTTCAAAATATATCACAATAAAATATGTTTTCTTTCACATTGTTTGTGTGTGAAATATACAGTATTTGCATTATTGTTGTATGTGAACAGATAATGGGACTACTCTTATAGCCATTCTCTATGGTTCTAACATCAATCCAGTCTACTGTACTGTACCTATGATCTGAAGTCTTGAGTTCGGCTCTGCCATAGTACTTCAGGGTGCCAGGGGTCCAGGGCCATTCAGGGTGGCCCTCGCTCTCAGGAGCTACCCCAACTACATTCATCTCCTCAGCTGTCAAACACACAGGTATATGCAGGGTTAGCATAAGACAAGTTAAGGTAAGGCATTGTACGTTCACACAAGATTTTCTTCATCCCAGGAGAAATCCAGTTAGGAAAATGGAAGGTGTAGGTTATAAAATGTGTATAAAAAGGTTTTTTTTTTTACATATGATGCTTTATTTCAGGCAGATACAATGAGAGACAGACAGGAAATGCAGGAGTCAGGACAGGGGGGGTGACAAGTGGTTGTGCATCTGGTCAGATTGAAACATCTGAAGTCTGTGTCTGACAAAGAGCCCATGCAGTTTCAAAATGATGTCAGATTAAATACCTGTAAGAAACATCGAAATAAACTATTCATTCATAAACTATTCATTCAACAGTGTATGAATCACTATCTATTTTGTATAATAGATGCTGGTTTTGGATAGAGAACCTGGGTATTGGTGAGCATGTTTACCCCTAAACTCAAGCGTTAACAAAACAATGAAGAAAGCATGAAAGCATGCATTAATGAATGTTTGGCAGACTCTAGGGAAACGTTTCTCAACCAGAGTTGCAGGACCCTAGAAAGCCACCAGATGTTCTCACAGGTCATTGCCCAAAGAACAACTTGAACAAAGGAACACTATGAAAAACCTGGATCTAGATTCAGACATTACTCATCCTCAAGTTATTGACTTCTTATACCTCTCGCCAGTCGTATATGTTTCTGTGGACTAAATCTGGTACGTTTCCTCAGTTTCTAATTGAGACAGGATGGAGGTTGGCAGGAAAGCGAGGGTGTTAAAGAGGGTTGACATGCAGCACAGATGTGAAGATGTTTCACTCCTGATGTTTCACAGTAACGGGATCAACAGACGCATCGGTCTACCGGCGCCAGCCTCACCGGTCTTGTCAAAGTTCCACTTCCTCCTCTTCCAGAGCACGCGGTCGGTCCAGGCCGGGGTCCGACACTTCTCGCTGGTGTCATAGTCGTCTGAGAACAGGTCATACTTATAGGTGGGGGCAAAGTCCAGCTTCCCTTCAATGTAATCTTTGAAGACCTGTGGAGACAAAACGGGACGTTTACAATGAGACATTTACTAAATCTGTTCAAATCATGATGTTTGAAGGATGGACTATGATGGATTAAACGCAGAAGAGTGCAGCAGATTACTAGCAAAAATTACTAGCATGCAGCCATAAACACACAAAAATATTTGTTCTCTATGATTATGAGCCAAAGAACTAATGGTGGTGCTATTTAGCACTATATAGCAAGAGCATTACTGCTACATCCACTGCTATGCAAAATTATTCTGTATGTAATGCATATGAAGTTATGAACGCCATCTATAGTACAGAAATGTCTTAGCTGTCAACATCCTAGTTGCATGTTTATATTAAGGCCTGTTACACTGCGTAACCGTTGTTGGTAGTCGAGTGAAGGTGGCGTTACTACAAAACACATTGGTCTGTGTGTGTGACAGTGTGGTGTGTGTGTGGTGTGGTGTGGTGTGGTGTGGTGTGTGTGTGTGTGTGTGTGTGTGTGTGTGTGTGTGTGTGTGTGTGTGTGTGTGTGTGTGGTGTGTGTGGTGTGTGTGTGTGTGTGTGTGTGTGTGTGTGTGTGTGTGTGTGTGTGTGTGTGTGGTGTGTGTGTCAGTCATACCAGTCCAGCGTTCTTCTGTTCCACTAACTGGTCTCCTGTGGTCAGGGCCTCCCAGTCCTGTTGTCTGATTAGCTCCTTGACCTCCTCATTGGGTTGGCTGATGCGATAGTTGAAGTCTCCACACCAGAAGACATAATCATGAGAGTCCATCAGACGACCCTGTGAGCAGGGCAGGAGAAAACATTGAGCCAGTGTTCACTGGTGCTGCTTGGTACAGTATATCGCTAATACATATCACAACTGAAAATATTTTAAATCATCCTGATCAACAGAGCACGAATGAATCAGCTTTTTCTTTTTATAGTATAAAATGTTTCAGAAAGATTAATTAACATATTTTTTGATACCCATAAAGGGAGCATCTGTAAAGATCCATACATATTCGGCCATTCAATTACAAAAGATCCGTAGGGAGTGGACAAAACAGAGGGGGAGAGAAATGGCACATGTCCGTGCTGTTTTGAGGGCCGCTAGCCCCTCCTATGCCTAGCTTTGTCTGTTTGTGTGTAGCAAACACCATAGCGATGATTTGATTGGCTGAGCAGCACCCCATAGCGAATAGCGATTATTTGATTGGCTGAGCAAAGTACGTATTGAGGACGAAAAATGAGGACAGAAAAGTGAAGACAGAAAAGTGAGGATGGAAAAGTGAGGACGCAAATTGTGATTGGGAGGAATGAGATGATCTATGATGATAAGAGCGCCCCTCACTTCACACGGGTGTGATTTTTTTAAATCTCCGTTCGGTTGCCGACTGTTCCCAATCCGACTTACGTTAATGTTACGGTGGGTGCAGTAAGTGTTCTTCTTACCATGGGGAAGGTGAGTCTGCGTGTGATCTCGTTGTAGTCGTCATTCCTCTCTTTGACTTGAGACTGTCCGGCAGCGAAGTGGGAGCAGAGGAAACAAATACTGGTGGTGTGGAACAACAGGCGGATGGCCACGCCCCCTTTGTTGCCTGTAGCCCCGCCCATTCCAGTTTTCACCACATCCACAGCAACATCCCTGCCACACACACACACGCGCATACATATATGATACAGTGCACCTTTACGTTGTGTAAGTATATTGGTGAGCTGATTTCAGTCAACCTTATCTGTACCTTCTTCAACATGAAAATGCTTTTCAACACTAAAGGGTTTTACACACCGGAGTGTAGTTCATGCCTCAACTACACGGTTCCTTTTATTAGTGGTGAAAAATAGATCTCGTTCGCAATACAATTTACATCACTTCATATAGACACTCTGTGTGGATGCGCTTGTAACACACAATTGTCTGAAGAAATATATTTTTGGGCAGATTTCAGGCAGTGACTGAAAAGCTGGTCTCAAATCACCACCAGTGTTACAATTTAATAAGGTACACCTGCTGTAGAGTACACTACAGAGGTGTACCGTCGTCAACATTCAGTGGTACTGGTACTGACAATACCAATGCCTGGAGCTCAATCTGAATCAAAGATGTGTGTATTGTCCGGAGGAGAGCCCGGGTCACAGAAAACAAATAAAACGTAATTATTATTCGTACCTGATGAAGGGGGCGTGCTGTGGGCGGATGAATACAAACAGACACACTCCCACCAACTGCTCCGAGGCCAGCAGCACATACTTATGGTCTCGAGAAATATTCTTCTGTAGCTCAGCAGCCCACAGCTTTTGGTTGGTGGTACTGAGAGAGATAGAGAGAGAATTAGAATGGCAACATGATATCAGAAGATGTCTGATAGAAAGGCAATGTGTCATATTTTAATTTACTTGTCAAAACAATTTACAACGTGTTACAAAAAAACCTCATACCTGGCATTGACAATGTTCCCTGCATTCAGCTCCACCATCTCCTCAAAGCCGATGGCAAAGATATCTATGGGATTGGCTTTGCTGTCTGTGAGGGGATTTAAAAAAAAAGTGAAACAAATAAATATGGTTTGAATCAGACATATTTACCAGTGACAAGACACTTTAGGTTGACATTTTTTAAATCCAAGCTGTATTTTCGCAGTGTCTTACCCTGGAACTCTACGTATCCTGCCTTCTTTGGAGCATCCAGTAGCCAGTCGTTGAGCGTCTGGTTGCGGAAGGCGATGCTGCGGAACTGTTTTCCTCCGTTGACGTTCCAGGTGCCAACAGCCACCCTGATCTGTTTGGGCCGGGTGTATCTACGATGACTCTGACACATCCCTAGCAACACTCTGGGAGAGGCTGCAGGATAAGGAGATAGGAGGGTGAGTTGCATTCAACTAGGTGTGTGTGTGTGTGTGTGTGTGTGTGTGTGTGTGTGTGTGTGTGTGTGTGTGTGTGTGTGTGTGTAGGGTAGGCCTGTCAAGATCATGATATTTTACGTGACGATTTATTGTCACACAAATAATTGCAATTAATGATTTAATTGTGTTTTTGAACATTGAACATTGGAACATATGAATAAAAATTGCATTTCTGTTTGCCTTTTAGGCTTTATAAACCTGCAAAGGGCACATTTAAGGAATAAAAAAGTATATATAAAGAAATGACTTTAATAATTGTATACTTTATTTTACAAACAGCCAATCTACAACCAATCTACAAGCTCTACAAGTGTTGCATCACGACTCATAGTGAGCTTGTAGATTTGCTATTTTTCAATAATTTGTATTCAATTATTATGCTAAGATAATTGCGATTATCTCAAATTATTGCGATTAGGCGATTATGTGATAATTTTGACTACGTGATCATTTTGACAGGCCTAGTGAGGACTAAAACCAATGGTGTGCATGTAGCAAGCAGAATGAAACCAATGAGAGAGACATCAAATAACTGTGGGTGTTGGGGGTCAAATGTCGTAAAAAAAAAAAACACGATAAAAATAACAGAAATTTTGATGTGATGGTAATGGTTCAATTTATGAATTAAAGCCACAATATAGTTATGCCTGCATTTTTACATACAAGTAAAGTAGTGGAGTAAACATCAGAGCACATTTGCATTACCCAGTGTCTTTCTAAAATGTAACAACCCGAGTGCCCTACGTTGTGAGGGGCATTACACAATACAATTAAACCATTACCAAAACCAACAAAAACATTAATGAACTAATGTGTGGAAAGGGGGACAAAACACAACAAGTGAAACACTATCAAAAAGGATGAACCGAAACAGAGAGAAAACTTCAATATTTGACATGAAAAAACATCCAGGAAAAGGGAACACAGTTTGGGTCTGGAGGAACTTTTATGCAAATGTATGCTTCGTCAACTCTCGACAAGTGTTGCTCGCCAAACATTTGAATTACACTTTTGCAAGTAAAGAAGCATAAATTAGCCTTAAGTCATGGGATGAAAACACTACAGCCATCTGTGTGTTGGGGACAGTTCTGGTGATTACTATACCTGATTGCAAGACAGGCTCAGTGACTAAGATTGTGAACGACAGCATAAGGGAGAAGGAAGAGAAGGGCGTGTTAAACAGATAATGCCTGCAGAGGTGAGTCAGCATTAATCTATCCAGGACAGACTGCTGACTCATAAGAGATTACAACTCTGGCTTCAAACAGGAGTGCCACAGCACAGCGTATCCCACAACTATGAACTATATTAGAAATAACACTTGTTTTACACAATTATGTAGAAGCTCAGTGATTTACAATATTGTGAATATACAATGGAAGGCAGTCAACATATACTATAAAATTAATACTATATATACACACAACTATACAAATTGTATAATGTGCCATTTAAAAACCCCACTCATACTATAAATTACCATAAAGATTGTAGGTGATGAGCATTCAATAATATTAACTCATACTTGTCTTTTAACACTATGCTATTAACACGTCGGGATCGTATGACAGGTATACTCGTCCTGAGTAATTCATTTTGCGCCATGCGCTGGGTACGCATGACGAGCAGGCTCGTCTTAAGGCGTTTAATATCGCTAGAACATTGCCTCGCTGTGTTTCAACCGCTCCAGTTGCTAAATGCACCGTTGCTAGGGCCCCGCACGCACCGTTTGTTTTCACTCAACCACACTGGCTTCTGTTTTAGAGTTTTTCTAGAGTAGTATGGACCTCATTTTAGATCGGTAGCATTGACGCTATGCTTTAGCATCTAAGATGGAAGCGCATTATAGTGGAATGGCCAGAAATCCCCGGCACTGAAACGCCATACCACCTTCGTCCAGCAGGCGGCACTCAATGTGTAAAAACCTCACTCATGTGTGACAAACCATGAAATTAATTTTGACTACACTACTCTATTTAAATAAAATCCCCCAGGGTTTGGGCTAGGCCCCCTGCTATTTTCCCCTCTACACCAAATCTCTTTTGATCCGATCTAAATACACAACAACGCACCGACGTGTCGTGTCGTGTGTAGATCTGCACCCTGTGTGGGATTTACCGTAAAGACTGGAGGTGGTGAGCAGTGCCCTGGCTTTGTCTGCCAGGTCACTGTTGAGCGTAGAGCCCAGCCTTAGGATGTCTATGGCCTCTTGCTTGGAGCTGTCAAAGAAGTTGTTCTGGATTGTTCTGGTCACTGAGCGAGCGCCGTCTTTTAGCTTCCCCGCCTAAGAGAAGAGAACAAAAATCAGTTGTACTCATGTGTGGAGGAGTACAAAGTAAAGTCTGTACCGTTCCCACAAAATGAACACAAAGGAGGAGAAAAAGAAGTAAAAGATGACAGTTTTTGGCCCATTTCATTCATGAGAGCTGATGAATACAGTACACGATGTGTGATAGACCAGTTAAATGACATGACTGGTGCATGGAGCGGTTTGGTTCGATTCATCACTTTATATAAAAGATAAATCATATCATAAATGTTCATTTTCCATCATTGATATGGTGCTGCAGTAAGGAAATGGGCAGAATACTGAAATAACAATGACGGTCTGGCTTGGTCAACACAGTCAATGATGTACACGTTATGGGTTATACTGTAAACACTAATGAATGTTATATCTGTTTACCTACAAGTGTCTACAATGTCATAGAAATTAACAGGTTTTCTTTTTGTTTTGTTTTTAAGGAACTGATGAATTAGTGACCCTGTACAAACGTGTACTTCACAGAGTGTGATATAGGTTTTGACAGTTTTTCTTTTTTTCATTTAATACAGTATTTCAGAAGAGAGACCTTCCATTTTCTCCCAGGGCTGTCCCTCATTAGGAGAACCCAAATCAGCGGCGACAGACTGTACCTAATTCTACCAGTGTGCGCACGCGCACACACACGTGCGGAAAACACGTGTGCGCTGCACGTGCACACACACATATCCACACACACAGACCGACACGTGCGTGCACACAGACACACGCAAACCCAAACAATACCCTCAACCACAGGGGATCAACAGAGCAGCAGAAACGCTCGGCAACAAATACGACATGAACTGTTTGGTTGACTTACCACACAGGAAGAGAGAGGTCCAGAGGACAGCGGAGAAGAAATAGCACACAGTGACAGTTCAGAAACAGAGATACACACTTCTGCACACTAAGAACTCACGCACAACTGTTAATGGAATATTTAACGAGGGTTAGGTTAAGTGTGAATGCGAAAAGGCTTTTAGGTCTCTGGGTGTTTGCCTGTGGATGAATTGGTAGGACACACAACAATTACGCACACACGTGCGCGCGTGTGTGTGTGTGTGTGTGTGTGTGTGTGTGCGCGGTTTTTTTGTGTGTGTGTTTTCATATTGTGATTTGTGGCATTAGACATCAGTGATAAATGATCAACTTGTCAGGGGGCGACAAGAGTAGGGGGTGTGATATACAGTAAAGATCACAAGCTTAGAGTAATTGCGGGACACCGGGAGATTAATTTGAGACTTGGAAGTGAACCTGTTAGAGACTTTAATAAAAGACCATTATTGGAGTTAATACGCCTCCATTGTCTTTTACAGGAGGTCCTCTGAGCTCAGAGGAATTTAGCATGGACGATCTTTAAATGTCAAAGGAAAACGAAACCATCACTTTTTGTTATGGGTTTTACCGAGATGACAAAATCATCGTTTTAATAATGATGTCGGCTCTATTCAGACTGCAGATGATGGATGGAGCCCGCACACCACAGGTACAAAAATACTTTCTTTATTGAGAAATCTGACTATATTCAGACTCCCATTTGTCTGTCTGTGCTTATCACAGGATCATGTCCCATTTAACATTATATTAGCTTTAATATCACAAATCATAAGCATAACATTAACTAGTCATAACCTATGGAGCGTAGAGCAATGTTTTTTTTAAGGCATATGGAGAACTGAGATGGCTGAACCATGGAAAGGAGAGTTGACGCAAATGTTTGTGATTAATCCCCACTAGGCATGCAGAGATTTTCTAATAAAGTAAAAAGACCGACATAGTCCCATATGTGGATATTGATATACTGTACTACGATAACACCAATCTGACCAAAGCTAGTGTTTATGTGTGCGTGTCTGTGTGTGCGTGCGTGTGTGCGTGCGTGCGTGCAGGATTCCCTCCAGTTATCTATCGAATAGGCAGACTGGCCCTGCTGAATTTCAAACTGCTTCGACTGGCGTCCAAAACAATTAATACACGGTTATTAAATAAAACATTCAGGTGGTAAGAAATACAGAGGAGCAATTTCACACAGCAAATGCCATGCATTTAATGTTATTGTTATTATTTAATGTTAAAGTTATTGTTCAGAATCAGGCTGGTCACGGTCTGCCACACAGAGAGACAAAGGTCTCTGGTGTGTTAAGCCTGGTGTTCAGTGCATACCTTGGCCTTGCCATCCAGAGCCCCAGTGCCAGCGTAGATCTTGCTGACAGAGTCTCCGTTGCTAGACCACATGGTCCTGAACACTTCCTGGAACCTGGCCACCAGCTGGGGCTTCTCGGTCAGACCCATTATTTCCAACTGCTTTGGCAACATCTAAAAAGAAGGGAAGAAAGATAACAATGAATTACATGGGGGCTATGAATGACAACAGTACATCTGTGCATTAGTGGTTGCACCATACGCTCAATGTCAACGTGTTTGTTGCAGGTGTAACAAACAGGTAATAAACATGTTTATATAATTATAAAACAGAGAGCCAGAGATACGGCCATTACAGCAACAAGGTCAGAGACACAGTCGGCTCGGCTAGACTTACGGCTTGACAGTAGGTTATTAAATAGATGCATTATGCACATAGGTTTTGAAATGACGTCTTCATCTGCATTTAGCCATTACAGAAATGCATTAATAAAAACTTTTGACTACTCATTCCTGCCCGCAATTATTTAAAAACCACCTGCCCACGCAAGATTTGTGTCAGCTCCCACTGGACTCCAATGCAGGGATTCATTACAAAGCACTCGAAGATAAAAAAAATATATAGGAAAATTATAGAGAAACATTAATAAAGAGCATAAATATAAGAACACAAACAGGCTGTAAAGAGATCAAACAAGACAAGAGGTCAAAAGGTTTTAGTATATCAAAATAGTACTATTTGCCTATTTTGGAACAATGTTTATAGGTCCCCAACAAAATTAAAAGAACATTATAGACGCAGTATAAAATGTCAACTTTGTATTCTAAAAAGGACTTACGATTGAACCTTCAATGTCAGAAAGTGCATGTGAGAGCATGTACAAGTTATTTAATTAAAAAACGATCAACATCAACTTTCTGGAATGAAAATGAAATGGTATGTTTTTAACTAAAGTGTATTTTAAAACCCCACACTGTGTCAATTAGCAAAGACTGAAAATGATGAGCATTCATGATCATAATTCACTGTAAAATACTGTTATAATAGACAGGCTACTATGTGATTGTAAAGGAGTATTCAAAGCTGCTGTAAGATTTATGCCTTTTCCGGGATGTGAGCTCAGGTCTCCAGAGATCTTAAATGTCTACTGCTGAGCTGAGATGGAAAGCCTGTTTGGGCAGATAAATCACTAAAGATATAAATACACTAGAGATTGCTCAAGTATATTGATAGCGGGTGCCTATCAGACCCACTCGAGTGACTTCTTGACCCTCAAGGTTCCTTTTGCTAACACAAAGTGGGGCAAGGCAGATTTCTCTGTGCTCCATCTGATTGGAATGAGCTCCAGAAATCCTTCAAAATTAAATCTCTGCCCTCCTTGGGTAAATTCAGGGAAATGATTTCCAGGATTTTAGTTCAACATTGTAACTGTTTTAATTAATTCTCTATCTTTTATAGTTCTAGTTTTCAGTATTCCGATGCATATTAAATTTTCTTATTTGTTGTATTTAGCTGATTTTGTTTCTGTATTCGGCTATGTTGAAAATGAGGGCCTGCCCCTCAATTGTACTTATTGTAATAAAAGTTATGATGATGATAGAATTGATTATTTGCATTGAAAAACAATTCGATACGATACAAAGTCAAACGACACAATATGTTGCCGTTTACATATGAATATACTTTGATTGTTGAAATTAAATAAAAAAAATTGTCTACAATGTTTATAAATACATTATATTAAAACGTGACAGGTGGTGTTACCTCCAAGGCAAAGAAGGACTGGACACTGTTGGTTCGATCTAGACAGTCCAGACAGTTGGTTCTGAGGGTTCCACTCTGAGTCCTGAAAAGACAAACCAGAGGTCTCACAGTGAGCCGAGTGTGTGCATAGACTAAATCTGAGTGTACAAATGTAACCCATGTAAAAATGTAATCTGTTACTATGTGGATTGAAACAATTTGTCTAGACTAACTAAATGACCATTATTGGCGATACAAATTAAGTTGAGCTGTAGCACATTAAGCTTCTGAGTAGTCACTTATTTTGAAACTGTATAGACCCCTTATCAGACAAGTTCACATTGATAAGATCCTGTTAGTATGCGGGGCCAGGCCGGCACCAAAAGAACCCGGCCGCTCATAAGATGCAATGGAAAAGTTGCCACTGCACTCGGGTGTAAAATTGCTGCTGTTCTCCCAGTATGGAAGAAGAATGTCTGGATTTTTACCGTGATCTCTCACTCTTGAAATGTATAATACTTGCAAAACCACATCCAGTCACTGCCATTAGACCGGAAGGAGCGCTCTATGATGCAAGTCTGCACTTTTATCCCAAAACAGAGAAATGTAATGGATTTTGTGGTGTGTGGAAGCGATCGCTGGTGATGGTTCATTGCAATGCAGTGAACGTCAACTGGACCACTGGACCAGTGTGTGGGTTCAACAGGTTTTGGGGTGTGTGGACTGGAGGTGATCACCTGGCGATGCCGGTCTCTGCCGAGTAGTAGAAGAAGCCACAGTCGTCCAGGAACTTGCTGACCTGGGGTTTCAGGACGCTGTGGAGCTTGTCCGCCTTGCCTCCCTTCACCATTTGATGGTAGTCAAAGTTTATCATCTTCACGGCACTGGAGTGCTCTGACGCCTTCAGGTGACTCTGAGGAGGGGTGGTGAGAGAGAACACACAGTGAGCTGCTTTTTACGTGTGACTTAATACTTGGTGAGAAATGATCATATTAATTTAGAGGGATTGGGTAACCGTAGTACACACAACACAATATCAAATGTTGTGGCCGTGCAAAAAATACTGCAGGCAGTCAGCATCATTGCAGAATGACAAACGAAATAAAAATGTTATATATTATTGGGCTTAACCATACATGTAAATGTATTGTAATTATTTTATTAGCCAAGGCCTGAGAGAACAGCGGCAGTGGCTCAGGGGTAGAGTGACCGGATGGGAACCGCAACGTTCCCAGTTTGAACCCGGACTGACTCCCCCAGAGTTAGTGTCGAAGTGTCCTTGAGCAAGACTCCCGATGTGCAGGTTGGTGCCTTGCATGGTTTACTCCGTCATCGGTGTGTGAATGTGTTTGTGAATGGGTGAATGTAATGCACAATCTCTGCCTTGGATAAAGGCGCTATATAAATGCACCATTTACCATTTAGAACAGTCAAGTCCATTATATCCAACAGGATATTAATGATGTTGCTTTGCTTGGGTGTATCATTTGTGAATGAATACAAGTGTCTCGACGGGATTCAGGACATTACAAGATATTATCTTACATTACACTTATAGCAGTGTTGCAATTGCATTAACACCCTCCTTATCAACAACAGTTAAGTGTTGTTTCTTTCACGAGGTGGAAAGCAGCCAACTGTCTACTGTAATTGTTTTATGGTGTTTGGAGCATTAACAACACCAGCGAACGCATCTGGAACAGACTTGTGTTTTGTTGGAAGGCACTAGGACAACCAAGTGCCTTCCAAGAAAACAAAGGTCTTCCAACATGGATGAAATGTAAGTTTTATGTGACAGCTAACAACCTCTGACGGTCATGGTGTTTTCAAAGTCAATCCATTTGGACCGAACCTATCATTGCATTCTTTGCGACAATGCTTGGATGGTAGCATCGTTCACGCCTACCATATGTCCTGTCAAAATCTGCTTTAGGCAAAACCAGATGTGTTGTTTTACATCCAAAATGTCTCCTCTCACCTGGAATGCTTTACTGAGCATGTTCTCTCCCTCTTTACTCCCCAACAGGTTGAGGATCACCTGTTTACCATACAGCCTCCGCAGAGCAATGAAGTGCCTGGAAAACAACAACAAACACGCATGACACAGGTGTAAAGTAAAGCAATATCCTAGCCTAGTGTTGTAGGGCTGTTTTCACCATATAGGCTCGTTGCCTTGTCAACAACTTGGCGCGCGCCCTTCTGTGACGCGCGTGGAACTGCCTCTCACAGCGGATCATGTGAAATAACTCGCTTATTTATCTTATCTTAAATCTGTCGCACATTATTTTATAGGGATTAAGGTTAGGTTTATGGTTTAGGCATAGTTTTTGTCGCCCCCTGTGAGGCAAACCACTCGGCCCACTTGGTGAGAAAAGACTACATACAGCAGTAATTGGGCCTGTTACGCCGTCTCTGGCGGGGTTGAGCAACGAGGCACTGCCGATCGAGCCGTTTGGCGAGCAAAGTCGCTAGAGCCAACTCAGCGTAGTTCCAGTTATGTACGGATAGGGACATAATCGTAAATTATCGCCCTCCCCAGGCAGTGCCAGTGCCGATCACCATTTCTCACCACAGAGAAAAGCCTGCCAGAGCCGTCCTCCTGGAATGTGACACTAGGGGTGAAGCAGTTCCGTGTGCACAGAAGGGCAGAAGGGGATGTTCGGCAGGTCTTTTTGTAACTGAGATGCAGAAAAGATAAACGCGTTTAAACAAGGTACTATAGACTAGCATTGCAAAAGCACACAGGGAAAGCAGATAGGGTATTGGAATGTTGCAGACATGACTGGGCATCTCATTAACTACCACTTGTGTCATAACTCAACCTGGTAGAATGTGATGGAAGCTCCACTGTCAGCCTCTGCGCTGTACTGCAATGAGAATGACTGTTCACCTTTCCCTCTCAAACAGCAGTACAGTACCGCTGTCTATTTTCACACCCTGTTCTCTGCTATCAATATCCATATCAATGTGTCAAAATGCAATGTCTTGCTAAATGCACAGCTATTTCATCCGTTTGTGAGGATTTTTACACGTACTGTAGGTGTTGTAGTTCACCTCAACATCAGTCATGCTGATAAATGAGGGCCCAGGCTAATCCAATTTAGAGCTGCTATTTCTTCATAATTGACCACAAGCTACATTTGTATTTTGAATGTATTTCTGTTTATATTTTACAGTGAAGCAAAATGACTTTCCCCTCCAGTGTCGTTTGACACCCTCAGGCTGGCCAACACTCCAAGCGTCCTAGACTCGTCTTCTCCTTTCTGGCTCCCAAGCCCCCCCCCCCCCCCCCCAGTCAGGATTGCAGACTCACTCCATAATTTCCACCGCACCGGGGTGAGGGTGATAAAAGCAATGTGCTAGGGCCTAGCACGTTCCTTTTATCACTTCTTGTTGCCTATTTTTTATAGATACTAGTTATAGTATACTATAATAGGTTGGTTACATGTTCACATAATATTATGTAAGTTATTTAGATAGACATACTGTTTGCTTGTCCACAAATACTAGAATATTATTCAGCTAGTTATTCTAGGTTTGATGTTTACCTGCTATCCTAGTAGTTACTTAATAGCACTTTTCCACAATTGTTTGTTTATCTTTGCACTCTATTTACATGAGAACATACTGTACCCTCATTTGTTGACTTTTTGCAAACAAAGCAACAAAGCAAGTCACTTTGCATAAAAGTTTGCTAAATGCCTGTATTGTGTTGTAATCCCTTGTGTTCTCAACTAGTATAAACCTCCTCTGAGCTACTGCTGCACAATTAAAAAACATGACACAGCTTCATGCAATTATAAAACTTGGCTGTAATATTTGGTCAGTGGTTGCACGCACCTCTCCTCACCATTACACAAGCGTAGATAACCAAAACATTGTACAACTCATCTCTCCAGCCACCAGGTTCACAAACACAATATTATTATTATTATTATGATATTAAACAAAATAATCTGGATTAAAATTGGAGCCTTAATCATGCAATCCTATCCTACACAAATACCAAAACATTGTACAACTCATCTCTCCAGCCACCAGGCTCACAAACACAATAATCTCATAGTATAAAGAAGCACAATGAGCGTGATTATTATGATATTAAACAAAATAATCTGGATTAAAATTGTAGCCATAGTCATGCAATCCTATTCTACACAAATACACAGACTACTGGGATTCTCTCTCTCTCAAGCACAGTTTAGGTCACAGTCTATCATCTATTCTACTATTTATTCTTCTCCAAGTAGGATACAGTTCACTGCATTGATATTAGTTATGTTCCTCTCAGTATTAGATTTTTTTTGTTGCAATGTCCGCCTCATATTGAATACTGGGCTCTGGTTGGTTAGAGCCTGGTGATGAATACTGGGCTCTGGTTGGTTATAGCCTGGTGATGAATACTGGGCTCTGGTTGGTTATAGCCTGGTGATGAATACTGGGCCCTGGTTGGTTATAGCCTGGTGATGAATACTGGGCTCTGGTTGGTTAGAGCCTGGTGATGAATACTGGGCTCTGGTTGGTTATAGCCTGGTGATGAATACTGGGCCCTGGTTGGTTATAGCCTGGTGATGAATACTGGGCTCTGGTTGGTTATAGCCTGGTGATGAATACTGGGCTCTGGTTGGTTATAGCCTGGTGATGAAGGCTGGGCTCTGGTTGGTTATAGCCTGGTGATGAATACTGTGCTCTGGTTGGTTATAGCCTGGTGATGAATACTGGGCTCTGGTTGGTTATAGCCTGGTGAATACTGGGCTCTGGTTGGTTATAGCCTGGTGATGAATACTGGGCTCTGGTTGGTTATAGCCTGGTGATGAATACTGGGCTCTGGTTGGTTATAGCCTGGTGAATACTGGGCTCTGGTTGGTTATAGCCTGGTGATGAAGGCTGGGCTCTGGTTGGTTATAGCCTGGTGATGAATACTGGGCCCTGGTTGGTTATAGCCTGGTGAATACTGGGCCCTGGTTGGTTATAGCCTGGTGATGAATACTGGGCTCTGGTTGGTTAGAGCCTGGTGATGAATACTGGGCTCTGGTTGGTTATAGCCTGGTGATGAATACTGGGCCCTGGTTGGTTATAGCCTGGTGATGAATACTGGGCCCTGGTTGGTTATAGCCTGGTGATGAATACTGGGCCCTGGTTGGTTATAGCCTGGTGATGAATACTGGGCTCTGGTTGGTTATAGCCTGGTGATGAATACTGGGCCCTGGTTGGTTATAGCCTGGTGATGAATACTGGGCCCTGGTTGGTTATAGCCTGGTGATGAATACTGGGCTCTGGTTGGTTATAGCCTGGTGATGAATACTGGGCCCTGGTTGGTTATAGCCTGGTGATGAATACTGGGCCCTGGTTGGTTATAGCCTGGTGATGAAGGCTAGGATACAGTAGCTTTCTGTTGAAGGGCAGTCAAAGCAGATGGAAATACGCACCCGCGCGCGCGCGCACACACACACACACAGTGACGTTATAAGATCAAGAGGTAGCTGGCAGAACAGCGCCACTTTGCTGCACTCAATGTTTATCGCTCTGATTTATACTGCAGTTTCTCCCCGCCGAGAGGTGCGAAACAGACAGATACATTGGTAATTACCTTTCAAACGCTGGTGCATTGGCCTCAAAGCCACGGGACAGCTTGACACGATGAGAGCCAACCTGCAGGAGGAACATGACATGGACAGAGAGACAAACGGAGAAGTCACAATGTTGTTCTTCACCATTTCTCTTTTCAACACACGCAAGCACACACACACACACACACACACATTGCAGCGGGACAAAGAATCTGGTGTGGTGACCCAAAGAAAATTAAAGATTAATTTAGGACGGGATTTGCATGTCGGAGGAACACAGACCTTCATAACAACAGAAGTCATTTCATGTGACCAAAAGCAATAAACAGGGGGGGGCAGCAATGGAACGTCTAACCACACAGAGACAAAGACAGTAGGGAGACAGATGTCTGATTGTCCTATCTGACACCCGTTTCTTTATACTGTAGGTAGCTGATCTGGGGGGAAAAGCCAATTAAGAGATCAATAAAGCAATGACAGTGCCTTTGCTTTATTGATCTCTCATGAGATGTACCGATACCATTTTGTCCTTCCCGATACCGAGATACAGAGTGCCGATCCGATACCAGTGTGTCATAAAAGATAAACAAACATCTAGGACAGTAGCTCTCACAATGGGGGTTCCAAATGTACCCTTACAGATACTCTCTGAGTGTATAAATAGAGTTATGGGGGTCCTTAATATTAATAAGTCTGAGAACCACTGATCTAGGAATAAATTAAAATCCCATTATTGGTTAAAGTGCAGCTACAAGTTAGTAAAAAGATCATGTAAACAGTAGTGCTACATCAACTGAAGCATTCACAACACAAAATAATTCATGACTGTAAATTACATATCGTGTGACAAATTATATGGTATCGGACTGGCATACTCACTCACCGATATCAGCGTTTTAGGCAGATTTTCTGATACTAGTATTGGTATCGAACAACTCTATATCTCTCTTAATAGGCCCTTTTAGCCAGACATTTCAGCTACCTCTCATCTTCTGAACACATTGGTCAAGTCAGGACTCAGGGCCACGGTGTTGCAAGCATGCGCACACATACGTACAGTACGCAACCACCCTACCCATACAGAAAAAGACAGACATGTAGTGGAGAAAATATACTCAAGAGTGGGAGGGAATGTACCTAAAATATATCAAACATAAATATATTTGTGAAAATGTTTCTTGCTAGTAAAAGAAAAGCACACAAACATTTTCCCAAATATTTTGAGCTTGGTGATAATGAAACCAACAGGCCTTGGGGTGGGGCCGGCTCACTGCGTATTTCCCAGAACAAAGAAAGGGCAGGTCTCTACTTGAGTCTGTCCTTCCTCTGTGCCATCATACACACACACCTCCCCTTCTTCCCTTCACTCCTCTAACAGTGACCTATGTTGTTTTCAGCTGAAAGTCATACATTAACCGTCTGCATCTCTCTACTGTCCCTCTCGGTCACTCAGGTTAGATGGGCCATAAACAACAAACATCCATTTTGTTTTTCCAACCAGTCATGCATCATCATTATCATCATCACTGCGGTTCCTATGGGAATATTTCTGTCACCTTCTGAGGTTCTATACGATAGTCAAATTCCATAACCCAATATCTCGGCCACTCGCTCACTCACTAGTCAGTCACTCCAGCAAGGTGTGTGGTGTTATGGTGAAATTGGTGACCTGCCGAAATTTGTGAACATATTGTGGACTTCACAAGAAGGTATTTAAATACGTGGCCCATAGCGCTACATTGAACTCTGCTAATAAACAAAGAATTACATTCAGACACTGACATTATATGATTGTCTACACGATTGTCACATATTTCTGCAGGTCACCAATTTCACCGTAACACCACCATGCTGGAGTGACCGAGTGTGAGTGAGCAAGTGGCCGAAATGTTGGGTATTGGAATTTGGCTTAACTGTACGCCTCTCTCTGCATCTTACACACTCACACTGTGTCTCTCTCTCACACACACAGTCACACACACAGTACATCCATCTCTCTCTGCATATCACCCTTTCGAATTGCACGCCTCTGCATCCCACCCCTCACACTGCATGTCTCTGTTTCTCCCTCTCTCTCACAGTACATCTATCTCTCTCTGCATCTCACCCTCTCCAACTGTATGTCTCTCTGCATCTTACCTCCTTACACTGCATGTCTCATTGTCTCACCCAAACACGGTGAAATAGCACGGATTGGCAATTCCATACATACACGCCCACTCGCCCAGAAAACACCAAAATCTGTACATATTATACTACTACTGTTTTGACCGAGAAGGAGGTGTGGCTTTCAATAGTACTGTATGGACGGAATTGCCAATCCGTGCTATTTTTTATTTTGGGTGAGATCGGGTTTGACATTATTTACGATTCTGTGCTATTGGGTTACAACTCGGACGGGGCTGAGTCGGCTCTACCGAACTTCGCAACGTTCGACACGGCAACTTGCACGCTTTAACGCACTTGTGGCGTCTCTCGTGGCTCAAGTTCGTCAGACACAGCGCACCTCCGTCTCGGTCTATAGGGAGGATTTCAGTGTAAGGTTTCTAGTAGTTTTGCCAATCCATGTTATTTCACAGTGGGTGAGACCGGGTTCATGTCTCTCTCTGCATCTCACCCTCTCACTGCCTCACCATTGTAGCTACTGGGCCAGGAACATTATTTTTGAATCGACAAATAACAGTCAAGAATTGACCCCACAGAACGCTTTGTTGTAATGAACCAGACAATTCTGGAAAACACCAGTACCACAGGAAAATAATGTGAACTTGGGTTAGGCATTAATTTTACTGGCCCAAGTGGGCAAGGTGTGTTCTTGTGGCCTGGAGAGTCAAAATAGTACTCCTGGCCAGCTGGACTATCCCTGCTCTCCTTGCATCATCCTCTCACTGTATGTCTCTCTGCATCTCACACTCCTACTGTATCTTTCTCTCTCTCTCTCTCTCTCTCTCTCTCTCTCTCAACCCGATTTGTATTCATTGGCTGGAGTAAGAGTATACAGTTAAATACTGTATATAAGCTACAGTAGCCATTCCTGTTCTTTCAAGGGCCAGACATTTAGCTCCATGCTGCTGCCATTTTGTCCCCCCCCCCAGGTCTGTTCCATGCATATTTAATAACTTCCCAGGATGACTTCTGCTCAGGTTACAGCCAAACTCTGCCGAGCCATTCTTCATGAGGTGCTGAGCTAGCTAACGATGCTACAGATCACGTTTCTGACAATGGAGAGGCTAACACTTAACTTAGGGCTGGGCAATATGGACAAAATCAAATGATATTTTTGACGAAATACCTCTATATCGATATCGTGACAATATGTATAATTGTATTCCTGCACATTTTCTAAAATAGCAAGACAAGTCCATCTTCAAGTTCACAATATGTTATGTGATGCATTGTGAGCTTGTAGATCAGGTATTTTTGCCATAAAAAAGGTATAAAAATAGTGCTTATGTGATTAAAACCAAGAAATGCAAGGTATGCAATATATCACAATATTACAATATTCAAACACCCAGATGATCTAGACTCATATCACAATATCGATCTAATATCAATATTACCCAACCCTACTGCTAATTGACAGAATGACCCAGGCCATTTTATATCTGCCAATGCAACTTATCTTTTCAAGCATTCACAGGATTTTATGACTGCATTGCTCTTTACGTCATCATTTTTTATGGCCATGATCTTCAGCTGTGTCAAATAATTCTATGCGGCCTGGGCCGGCCGAGCGGTCCAGGCACCTAGGCTGGTAAACCAGCTTGACACCGTGTCGTGGGTTCGAGTCCAGATCCCGACGACCTTTGCTGCGTGTCTTCCCCAGCTACTTTGGCAGCTACTGTAGTCTAATGAGGTTTAATTTGTAAATCCATTCACATCAGGTACAGGCCGTTCTGTTGAGCACAGAAAACTAACAGGCTGCAGGCTCCACAACCTACTCAACCATGAAATGGACAGACGGAGAGGAGAAAAATAATCCTACCATATGGAGCGACTAGTGGTGAGGGTTTTTAGGGACTAGAGAACAATACTGTGAAAGCAGAAGAGCTGCTGTTCCCTATCTGAAAACATCCCCCCAAGTCTACTGTTGTGTGTTTAGAGACCTAACCCAAAAGGCCTGAAGGACAGAACAGGTCTTAAAACACACGTTGGGCCTGTGGTACTAAACTCTGATCCTGGAGTTCAACACTACTTCTAGTATTCTTTTCTACCAATTAGTTATGCATTCACTTCACCTGGTGCACCTCATTACTTAAAATACTGCCAATCTAGACATCTAGAATAGAAGCCAGCAGTATAGTGGATCCTCAGGTAATGGCTGTGAAAAGCACAAGTCCACACTTACAGAAACTCAATGGTATAAATGATTCAGGGAAAGTTTGTTAAGCGTTATTCATAGTCTGGATTTTCGGTGGTGAGGTGACCACCGAACTACAACAGACGTCACGAGGCGCGGTGAAGAGCAAACCACCGCCACCGCCCCAGCCCTTCTCTCTGTTTTTACTCACCACCGCTCAACGTTATTTCA
Source organism: Protomyctophum bolini (assembly GCF_963924005.1). NCBI lineage: Eukaryota > Metazoa > Chordata > Actinopteri > Myctophiformes > Myctophidae > Protomyctophum > Protomyctophum bolini. The sequence goes on along the minus strand of NC_137874.1, from coordinate 20,333,658 downwards.
CCTCACCACCGAAAATCCAGACTATGAATGAGCCTTTAGGGGGATGCTTTCCGACCTGGCTCTCACCAAAGTTATTATCGTTAACGAAAACTAAACTACACTAATGCTACACTAAACTAATACTACTAGGTGTGATAAAATATTTAACTGAAACTAAACAGTTAACTGAAATATTCAAGTTAACTGAGACAATAGTGTGTACTGTATGTCTTCTCCCGAGGAGCATTGTTTATTGAGACTGGGACGACTACATGATTGTGAGCCAATAGCTACAGTATTGTAATAACTATTCTGAATTTCTTAAATATGGTCCCTGCCAAATATTATAATAATTACATTTTAACTAAACTGAAATGAGCAAGCCCACTCAGGGGAAATAAAGACTGAATTGAACAAAAAAATTAAACTATGCTATTATATCAAATTCTAAAATCTAAACTAGAATAATTCTGACTCCTACCTGACCCATGAAGTCGGGGAGCTGAGGAAAACAGAGAAAAGGCCCTTTACCAAATGCTACGTCTAGTGTCACCCTCTCCCATTATCAGGTGTGTTCCAACCAGTCTGTGCCATGCCAGGAGAAAGTGGGGCCGACTAACAGGACATTAGGAGTGGGTAATTTACACGCACACCGCCACCAGAATTGTATTGAATGTGGTTGAGCAATTTGGAGGAGGGAGGTAGGTATTGTGAAAGTGAAAAGTCATTTGGGAATTGGGTGACAGAGAGCTTTGACCTTGACCCCCATTGACCTTTGGCAAAGCACAGAGGGGGATCCGTTTCTGGCAGTATGAGAAGCCATCACCAGCAGAGTTGCAGAGCAAAGAACAATATAAATATGGGATTTGTTATACCAGGTGGGGGTTCTCATCCGTTCCTTTAGGCTTAGGGTGTCGGTTCTCATTCAGGTGCAACAAAACACCCTTAATGGACTTTTTCTGAACACACAGCATGAACAAACAGGTTGTTAAAACGAAAACGAGGGCTAAGTGTTTGGAACTACTACTTCTAGCAGAGACACAGTGGTGCTGATAGCCACTGGCCCATTTCCTGCATGTTTCCTGCACCTACTGTACCCTGCCCTAAGCAATGCAGACCATTGTTTACACTGCCTAAACAGGCACACATCGACATGCCAAACATTTCTTAGATAACATTCAGGTCTCCTTTTAGAAACGTTTTGAAATAGCTGATGAATGCTCTGTACGATCCATTTGTGCATCTGTATATATACACATTGAAGATGTTTTAACCACTTAAGCCCTATATACAGTATACAAGCTCATATTCCAATGGAACACTGTGTAGATTGGCTTTTTTCCAATATATTTTTCAATTCTCAGCTATGGCTATGACGACCCATAACAGGGACGCTAGGGTTCAAGACTAAATTAATGAACAAGCCTCCGCTGCAACATAATATTTATTGTTGATGTTAGAAAAACAGTTTCCATATAATGAGTACTACACTATATTAACAAAGTGTTTTGTAATGTACATCATTCTAATTAATCATTTAAGTGATCAAACTGATCGCACTGTTAAGTATTTTCCCATTACCTGAATTCCAGGCTGTTCCCAGAACAAAGGAATGGATCCACGGATCTGGATGAATGACGAGACTTTATCATCCAGGAAAATCACCTGTTGGAAGCAGACAGATGGCAATGCTTATCTGGGGACAATTGTAATTGATCTATGGCTGCATATTAATGCTGCCTCCAACCCGACCGATACATTTATTTAATTAGAAAACAACATACACATTTGCCCCCCCCCCCCCCCCCCGCACAGGAACCGTGTGTAGAGCTCTGACCCACCTGTTCCGTTTCTACGAAGTTGGCTACCTGTCCATCGTCATTGGTTCCCCGTACGTTGAACCTGGTGCCCGCCCTCTCTGAGCTGAGGCGGGCGATGATGCAGGCCTTGGCCTGCTTGTGTCCTGCGTAGATGGTCCTAATCTCCACCCCTCCACACATCAGCCTCAGCAGCCAGTCGTCACAGTTCACCCCATAGTGCTTCAGGTGCAGGTGAAGAGACTGGTTCCTGTTCAGTCAACAGTGAGATGATTTAGAAATCAAGAAAGACAGGACAAACAATGACAATACAACAAAACCACAAATCAATCAGCCCACACACCTACAGAAACATGTACCAACAAGCTTAAGCAGGCTTATCTATGCAATTCAATCAGATTTTTCAGCCAGCTTCATGATTAAAATGTGACGCATGAAATCAACATATTCTGACCAAAACAAACTGCATACCACATAAGCACAAATCTCAAGATTCCAGTTTTGACGGTGTCATTCTGTCTCTCCAAATCCAATTTCTCCTTCCTGTCTCCAAAATGTCAATCTAATTGACAGTGACAATTGCTTTCTAAAGAAAAGAATATACAAAAAAAACAATAGCTGAACCTAAAATGGAAAAAGCCATGGTGCTTCCTACCAAAAGAAGCGGTTGTCTGTCATGTCCTCTAGGATTCTGCGGTGAGCATTGAGACTCAGGTCCATGCTGACCCCGGTGGAAGACCAGGCGAAGTAGAAGTGTCCAGAGTTCAACACCTTTCGCACCTCAGAGATACGGTCCTCATCTCCCGGGTCATTCTTCAGGGACACAAAATCCGTCTGTGTGACCCGGAACACCTCAGAGTCCTGGACTTTCCCCACTGAGCTGCACCCCGTCACCACCACTAGACTGTGAAGCATGGAGTCTCCTGCCAGGGAGAAACACAGGAGGTGCTCAAGCCCATATCACTGCACTGCATGATTCAAACAATAATGTCCCAGCTTTTCTAAGATGTCTCTCAGGCTTTACCAAAATGAAGGAGTTCCCGCACATAAATGAAACTGCCTCTAAATAATCTTTTTTGGATATAGTGCATAATGTTTTCAAGCTGCGGTCTATGGTTGAAAGTATCCTAATTCTCCTTCCTTTCATGGTATGGGAAGGCCACACATGAAGACAAGACTGCATTGTGTTCGTTGTTAAATCAACAAGCTAAATTGTTGGTTTAGAGCTCCATTCTATTGACTAGAAAACCTGTGAGAATCTTCAGGCAAACTGATAGGATTATCCAGACAATGAGTGTATTGCTTTACCCATTGGCAGGTTTCAGCACTGAATGCCAACCACTACTAAACTTGTTAAAGTGTTGTGCATGGACTTTTTTAAACTTGTCTATTACTGTATGTCTTGTCTGTCTATTATTGTACAATGTTTCAAATACATCTGAAAAGCGACCAACCAGACTACCGGTATATTTTTATAGTTGTATTTTTGTAATGGTTGATACAGCTTTGCTGTTTTTCCTATAAATTATTTCTTTCCTATATATTATTTGAAAAATACAGGCCAGCCAGATCTCAGAGAGAGAGCTGTAATCTTTTGGACGGCGTTCTCCCTGTTGTGATAACGAAGTCCCTTAAGGTCACGTGGAGGGCAAGAGAAAGCAGCTTACTGGTAAGCAGTCAAAGGGGCCTTCATGGAACAAGGTGGTCATGTCATTGCCTAGGCTCTTCTTGTGGGGTCTGTGGAGTATCTTCCCCTCATCGCAGTGTACTGCAGGTAAGCAGGAGAGGTTTTAGTGACTTACCCAGGTTAAGACGAAGGACGCCCAGAATCCCATAGGCATCGATCATCTTGGTGTATGTGGTTTTAATTGCTTCCTTCTCTGCTGCCGCTATAAGTCAGAAGAGGAAATGGAATAGATCAGATCATGCTTTAGATGCTTGTCCAGTCCATCACTGCGATACTAGTCCAACAGATACATATTTTATCTGTCTATCTTGAATCAGTACTAGCAACTCACAATAAGCAAGCATGTTAATAGCTCAGTGGCACTGTCTTGTCTAAGTACTCTATGGCAGGACAGACCACATGGCATTGGCTGTAGTTGGGACTGAACTTGTGACATTTTACTTGTTGTAGGACAGTAACGACTAACCACCACTCTTCCACTTCCACCTAGGCAGCAGCATTCACTGAGTATCTCTATAAAGCAGTATTCTCAAACCTTTTCAAGTACATATATACAGTAGAACTGCATTATTAATAGAACACAATTCATAGTTTCATACTAGTCTATTGATAGATTAAAGCCATACCTCTAATACAAAAAGTGTATGTTTTCCTGTTGTGTTCAGTTTTTGTGTAGGACTGTGTGAAATGGAACCAAATCTCATCAAGGAAGTCAATGTGTTTTGAATCTACTATACAAACACTGTGGCAGTCCAACCAATCAAAGTGACTTACACAGAACGGCAACGGCTCCTGATTCAAACATGAGACATTCATCTCTGTTCCTGGTTTCCACTATGACACTGTAGGGAGGTGGGTCCAACTTGTGGTAAATTCGATATCCCTTGCTGAAGGCCATTGTTGATCCTAGGTGAAATAACCAACGTCACACCTGAAAACCAATTAGCAGACCATGGTCATGATGATACAGAACATGTAATCATGTCTTTTGCCATTATTATGCAACAATTAAAGATACAGCTACAAACCATTTCCTATATTCGGCCAATAATTTCTCATTGGGTGCATCCCTACTCTCTATGATGCAATACATTTCTGTAGTTTCAGTTTGAGAGTTACTACTATGGAGCAATGTCACCATTGAATTACACAATAATAAGTAAGTACATATTTATATAGCACCTTTCACAGGTCTCACAAAGTAGTACAAAACAAACACTGCAATACCAAACTGCAGGCTACTACTAGTTCAAAATGTAGTTCAATTATTAGTAATTCAGTATAAATTATTAATCAGTAAGTATTATAGTAATGGGACAGTTTTGATATGGCAAATATTTTAAAAGGGAAGTTAAGGGAAGTTATTACTGAAAAATTAATAAAAAAACATACAAGATAGATCATGGATAAAAGTATAGCCTAGTTTTGATAGATGCTAGTAGTTATATTCTATGATATAGCTGGTTACTTGTTCACACATGTTTTATCATTTAAATTAGTTTTTGCCTGAGCACAAATGCTAAGAATGTTAGAGCCATGTTTTGACAAATGCTAAGGTTTTTATCCTGTCGACCTGTCCTATAGTTTCTTATTTGAATCACTCAACTTTCTTTGCACTCAACTTGTGTGACGTTGCGTTTGTTGACTAAGGTTCGTGCCACTTACTCTGATTTCTCATGTGTTGGTCTGTCTGGATAAGTGTGTGTTGCTAAATGCCTAAATTGTAAATTATATGTGATTCTATAATTCAAAAAATATCAGTATGATTAAAACAATTCAAAGCAGTCTTTTAGCATTATTATTGCCACAACTAATCGTTGCATTACAGTGTATTGGTGATGCTGTTATGATATTACTGACTGTGTATGTCATAGGTCTCTGATCGGATCTCTAATATGCAATACATTGATTCAACGGTAGCAAAACATTTGTCATTATGCTGTAATAATCACAGACCCAACACGTCGGCGCTGCTTGCTCAGATCAACGTTATTGAAGACCAGTTCTGCAGGTGGAGATTAATGGTTAGGCCAAAGGACTGGACTGGATCCCATAGCATAGTACGTACCTGCCACTGGTAGTCACGACTTTACACAGCGACAGAATACAGAAGAGCTAACGTGAACCACACCGCATCTGTGTACATGTTTATTATGGACAGTTGAACAAACCACATGCTACGAATATGAACATAAGCTGCTGTCTAATGGCATCTATCAATGTTCACCAGCACAACAGGAAAATATAGCTTAGCTAACATTCGCTAGCTTCCTTTCCTAGCATTATTATGATGCTGTTCCTGTTAGCTCGAGGTTAGCTTATCATTCTGGATTGTACAGCAAGCCGTGCACTCACTGCACTGGTAAAACCAGCAGCATTGTAAACCCATAACGCATTTTCAATGTGTTCCTAAATGAAAGCTCTGTCTCATTTGCCTAAAGAAACAGTGAGGAAGGGCACTGGTGCTTCGCCTTACCGTCTCCCCCGCCGCCGCCGGTGTATCGGGTTCTTTTTCACACAGGCTGCTGCTGTGTGTGGACTGTCCTGTCACAACAAAACCCCTCCCGTCTCATCGCCAATGGTACGTTCCATACGATCAATGGTACAGTCCGCCACAAAACACGCCCTCTCTGGACATGATCCCATCGTCCGGATGGTGAGATTGGCTACTGTGGAGTGTGGACTGGACCATAGACTGTGGACAGCCGTGCACGTGGGACGGTTACAGTCAGTGCGTGTGTGTGCGTGTGTGCGTGTGTGTGTGTGTGTGTGTTTGTGTGTGTGTGTGTGTGTGTGTGTGCGTGCGTGCGTGCGTGCGTGCGCGCGCACTTCAGTGTAAATACTTTATTATAATAACACATTTTTATAGACTTGCTTTTACTACAGGATTTACAGTCCCTTTCGTTATGATAAACGTATAACTCTGCTTTAAACATATACGTTTATGATTATGATGTGTTATCTGAACAAACATCAGTTTTCACAAGTAGATTGCACATTTGGACAATAATTAAATACCGCAGTAAGTTAATAAGTTAACGGCACGGACAACCTGCGCGGTTTCCAGAGCCACGCGGTTGCTAGACAACCAAACCAGCAAATTACAGTGCGACCGTCCCTCCGGGCTATGTGATCTTGACCCAAAACCGTACGAAACAACTAACGTTGCTTGTTATGCCAAGTCATTGATTAACACTGCACAAACAATGTGTTTGTTCCTACTCCTACTCACATTTCATAAGAATAGTGCATTTATGTAGTCTTTTCACAGCCTGTCACAGAAAGTCACAAAATGTCCTCACGATTGACTGTAGCCTACTGTAAATCATCACGATGGACCGCTGTCCTATCGGAGAACAGGGGTGGGACTCGGCAAAGCATAATTTCATAAGACACGGCAGTTAAACAGACAGAGATCAAAACACGACCTCATTGTTAACGACAGATAAAACATGCATTTGTTGACCGACATTATTATGCGTCAGTGAGACCAAAACACAATGAGGCAAACTGCAATTTAAAAGGTACGTAACGTATTTATTCCAGGGCGTGCATTTTTATTTTGTCAAGTTTGACGATCAAAGGCAACCTTTCATGCTGCCTTGTTTACAGATCGTCACTGTCACTGGGGAGAACCTATATCTGTGTTTGATGATTGATCACAAGGTCGCTCTCATGATCTCATCTCAAGAAAAAGTTTTAGTTTGGAGAACTAGACTATAATATAACAAATACAATAGCTGGGTCATAACAGGCTATAAATGATTCCAGGTTGTTATTCCACAGTATCTATTTTATGATCCTGTCGTCAAACTGTAATTTCTCGGTGTCGTTCATTTTAATCCACAGTTTGAATCACATTACTGTAGAATAATTACATTTGTGTGTGTGGACTCGTGCGGATGATCAACTTTAATACATACAGTTGTCCTACCTTCACCCGATTATCACCTGACAACAAGCGAGCTCTAAAACATTTTTTCTCCATTTTTCCTCGCTATTTTAGGGACTTTTCTCGATACAGCCATCAGGATGAAGCGTCTTTTCCTCATAGAGCCTGTCATTGGCCTATATGCCTTTGCCAGTTTTTTGGTGTATCCTCTGGTGCAGCAGTATGTATACAGAAGACTTTGGAAGGATATCACCAACACCACTTATCCTGTCTCTGACAATGCCTCCATATGTGCATTAACAAACATCAGCAGCAACCATACAGACCAAAACGAGGTAAGTTACAAATGAGCAGTGGTGGAAGAAGAAGTACTGATATTTTACTTATTTAAAAGTAGCAATACCACAATATAATTCAAAGTATTGGCTTAAAATATACTTAAAGTACCAAAAGAAAAAGTACTCAAATGTTGTGACCTTTTGTATAAAATATGGATAAAGTGCATGGTTTATGTACCTTTTATAAACTAATAATTTATATGTGCAAAGCATCTAGTAACTAAAGTTTTCAAATAATTGGAGTAAAAGTACAATATTTGCCTCTGAGATGTAATTAAGTAAAATCACACCCTTGTGAAGTGAGGGGCGCTAATATATTAAAGTCTAACTCATGTTGCTGGTGATGTACTATGGTGATGTAAAACAAACACAGACAAAACAAACATTAAACTCTCTTTATTGTTAATGGTGTGTTTGTGTTAGTTAGTTAGTGTTAGTTTGTGTTCGTGAATAAACAAACATTAAACTCTGTCCATGGTCCATGGCGTTTTTGATGTTTTTTAACAAAAAAAAACATTTAACCTGTATATAGGAAGGGCTGGCTGTCCCTCAAAAATATAAAAAAAAGTAACACACATCCCTCTAGGTGTATTTTGGTTTTGTTCCAATGTTTATGTTGACATTCCACTGTTTATGTTGACATGCATCCCTTGGCACAGTTGACAGGGACATGTCTGTCTGTGGGGGGAGGAGGGGGGAAGGGAAGTTCAGCAGAAGCTCTTAATTGATCCCTTTGAACTTCAAAGGGGTTGATTGATTGGGCCATACAAGTGTCTATGCTCATTAGTGCTTGAGTAAATGTACTTAGTTACTTTACCCATTGCAAATGAGAGCAGCAACAAAACAAGCCTTTTTATCTCCTTTATGATGATTTCCTGTTTTTGGCTTTATAGAAGTGTATATTTGTATGTCTCTAAATATTATGAAAATGGTGGACCTGTGGTAGATATTTTTAGAACTCATATCAGAGTCATTAAGAACTACACAGGGCAGAGAGTGGACTGAAACAATGATACTTTTTAATACAAGGGTTCACCAGCCCAGGGAGACTGCACGTATGCAAGCCTCCTGGGCACTTTACATTGCTCTCTTTTATACACACATGAGAGCAGAGAATACATTGAAGGTGTGGTCAGTAGTGGTCAAACATGGTCAGACATTGGCCTCCTGTAAGAATAGGTCTTCTGACAGACAACCAACAGGTGGATAGTATTCTCATTTCAAAACTCCTCTTACAGACCCTCTTGTAAACAAGTGTAAACCCTCTTGTAAACAATGCTTTATGCCTGGTGTCGTCCACTCACAGTTAACAGTTTTTGTATTGAGTTGTGCTTGAAATGTACTGTAATTCTGCAAACTGTTAATAATACTTCAATCAATCACTCAAAACATAATAACACAGCATTGTGTTAAACAGAGCTATGTCACATTGCAATGTTATATACATGTTATACAGTATATACAGGGTATAAAGATTTTTGAAACAAATAGCAGCAATCATTTACAGTCACTTTTGGGACAATTAGCAGAATTTTCCCCCAAACTATTGCAAGTCTACAAACAAATCTAATTTAATATGTATTTAAAGGTAGCAGCTGTTTATATGTGCAGTAGGTCTATGGCAGGGGTTCACACGGTACAGATTGTGCAGGAAACATCGGTTAACCTTTTATCGCAACAGTTCACAAATCATGCTGCTGTGTTTGCCCATTTCTTTAGTGGTGTAACCACTCCCTTACGGAGCTATGTGTGTGGGTGGCTGGCTGGCTGGCTGGGTGCCTGGCTGGGTATGAGCACGAAAACAGCATGGTTGTTTTTCACCACCTGTGCACAACCTGTGCAACAACACACACACAAACACACACGCACAGTGACAGTACAGTACAGTACAATAGAGGGTATACAGTAGAGGGACCGGCACACGGTAACTCTGTCATTTCTCAACCGTTTCGGACACGGGGCGGCTCGCCGGAACCGGGCCGGCACCCTGGGTGCGTTCCTGTGAGTCTGGAACCCTCCCCCCGGGAACCCCCACACGGAGTTGCACCACTCACTTCACACGGGTGTGATTTTTGTATTTCTCCCAGTAGGTATGGGAGACTTTTATGCTTTCAAACTCACTTGAGTGATAAGTGACAGATAATAACTATAATACATTAAGAACTAATACATGCTTATTTTAGACAACCACGTGGCAAGCCGGTCATGGGCAGGGTCAATCCACTATCCTTGGTTAATTGATTACCTGGTTTCACAAACACACAAGAAAGCAAAAAGCATGATAAACTTAATTTGGTTTAGAATCACACTGATTTTCAACACACAAGTAAAATACATACAGTACAAAGAAAGCCATGCTTAAGTCATCAAGTTAATTTGTTAATTTTTCATCTTAATTTTTAAGTAACTTTGTGTGTGCCTGTGGCTGGGTGGCTGGGTGGGTGGCTGGGTGTGTCTGAGCACGGAAATTGCATTTGGTTCCGGGGACCCCCACACAGAGTTGCACCACTTACTTCACACAGGTGTGACTTTTCATTATCTCTCATGCCTATATAATACACTTTTCTTTTTAGTATCTATTTGTGTGGGGAAAAAAATAATAATACATGGTAATTCCTTCTGTTTTGCACAGTATGTTCACATGGAACATTTCCTACAAAAGCTCAGGTCATATTGCGGGTTAGAAGAAATGAAACAAAACAGGTACAGTAACCACAGTTAGCTGCTGTGTTGCCATAATCAATAGAATATGAAAAGACGTCTTGAATTTATGCTGGATGTTCTGGTGTCAGGTGTCACCATGTTGGCTTATTTCCTCTTTTTCATGTTGGCTTATGTTGTTATTGTGACGCAAGTATGACAGGGTAGACCAGGTGAATTTATTGTTAAGCGCTTTGAATGAGGGAACTGAGAACTGAGCCGTTGATCTGGAAAAGCGTGTATTTTCCTTCTGCTTGTGAACAAAACATTACTTTATTTCATTGTCTTGGCTAGCATATTGTATTTCACTAAACACATTTCAAAAGCTTTCCTGCGGTTTAATGAGGTTAATTACTGAAATGAAAGAATGGGTTGAATTGTTTCTTTTCTTCCCCCCCCCCCCCCCCCCCCCCCCCCCCCCCACACACATTTTCAAAAACAACAAAAATTGCAGATCTACCAGCTTTTGGACCTGTAAGCTTGTACTGTAGATCAGCTATTTTAGCTATGAATACAATCTTGAGATTTTGACTTGCCCATTCATTGGTGTCTTGGGCAATGCCAATGCTCTAGTCTAGAATACACAAAAACAGCAAAAGACAACTACAGCAACCTATATCCCTGTGTTGGCACTGATGCATTCTCTGTCTTCTGTGTTCTGCAGGAGGTGCAGAGGCAGGCGTCTCTTTTCTCCCTCTACACTGAGCTCTTTAGCATCATACCATCCCTGACCGTCACCCTCCTGCTGGTGGCATACAGTGACCAGCGAGGACGCAAGATGACAATTATCCTGCCTCTGATCGGCTCGCTGATCTACACCCTGTCCTTCCTGGCCCTGTCCTATTTTGAGCTCAACGTCTACCTGCTGATCGGCGCCTCCCTGCTCAGCTCGCTGTTTGGCGGTCTGGGAACGTTCCTAGGCGGATGCTTCGCCTATGTTGCTGACCTGTGCGAGGACGGGCAGAGGAGGACACTGCGAATGGCCGGGGTGGACATGGTGATCGGTTTGGTGTCTGGGGTGGCTTCCTTGTCCTCCGGCTATTTCCTGAGGGCCGCAGGCTTCAACTGGCCTTTCTTCACCGGCGCCATTTTACAGTGTTTCTGCCTCCTGTATGCCGTGTTCATCCTGGAGGAGACCGTCAAAAAGCCCCCGGAAGACGATGCCGCCGTAAACAGGCACCCTCGCCGCTCTGACCTGAAGCAGATGCTTTATGGGATCTACCATCTGTACGCAGGGGCCACGTGCAGACGAAACGTCCTTATAGTCCTCATCCTCCTCATCTTCGCCACCTTCTCTTTCGCCTATGTGGGTGGACTCTCTATGATCACGTTGTACGAGCTCAAGGCGCCACTCTGCTGGAGCGAGATTCTGATCGGCTACGGCTCGGCCCTGTCCACTTCGGTGTTCCTGACAAGCTTTCTGGGAGTGTCAGCGTTGATGTACTGTGGCGTGCCACCGCTGCTAATTGTCCTCATAGGGATCCTCTCCGTCATGGCAGGGATGACCCTTTTGGCTTTCGCCAACACCACTACATTGATGTTCCTGGGTGAGAAGTTTACAAGTTAACATTTTCGAAATTGTTATACACTACCTAATAAACGCCAGGGGTCTGATTATTATGTTAGTCAGCCTCATTTATATTTTGTTGAATGGCGGTGTCCTGCGCCGAAAATAGAAGATCTACATGTCTCCAAGTGTCGCGTCCGCAGCTCTCCTATTTTTGGTGCACCACTCACCGTGAATCTAGCAAAGGTCCTCACAACCACAAGTATAGAACACCACTACACCAAAGCTCTGCGTCCCCCCCCCCCAAAAAAGGTTGTAGGTTTAACTCGCGCCATACTCAGCCAATTCACAACCGATTGTTATAATTCATAGTGAGCTATACTCCGTGAAGTGTATATTATCATTGAGTGTATACATCATGTTTTATATGCCTTTCCGACTCGGAGAGAGATGGGAACGTTGGGTTATAATAATGCCCAGCGAGAGAGAGAGAGAGAGAGAGAGAGAGTGAAACGGTTCTGAACCATGTTCAGACCAGGTAGCCTAATTATGCAATGAATTATAGACAAAATGTCCTTTGTAATCGTATATGAGAGAACATTAAACGATAGATAGCCTACACAGTGTTCTATGGCACATTCAAAGTTAAATAAAGTTGCCATACAGATACAGCGGAGATATATTAGCAGCATTGCCTGCAATGTATGTTCACCATACCCTATAATTTTGCACTAAAACATGCTCAACAGGAACTGTAACCAGTTTGGTGCAAAAATAAATAAAAGCCTACTGCAAAAAAAGCCAGTTAACCAGTTCCTTTTAACCAGACAGTTTTCTGAAAAAGCTATGTTTCTATGTCAGTCGTTCTTCGATTTTTCAAAAATAGCTAAAGCATAACATAATGCTAACACCAAAAGGGGTTTCCTGCTCAAAATGGGTTAAACGCCCAGGGTCCAAATCGATTTAGCATATTAAACACCGGGCTACTATTTGGACAAATACGGGTAATGAAAAACATGTTATACTGTTAGCTCTGGAATAAATGTTTTATGAATTGCTAAAATAAAGTTGATAACTTGTTCCAAGACAGTAATGTGCTCTAATAACATCCACTCTTGTCTGTTCCTGACCACAGTGAGACTACCAATGCTCTTGGCTATCATGCCATTCCCAGTTCTACGTGGTATGATGTCAAAGCTTGTCTCAAAGACAGAGCAAGGTAAGCAAGCTACAGTACATATAATGGAGTAAAACAAACAAGTCCTGCTTGTTGGCTTCATACAGTACTGTACTTTTCCTTTCTGGTCAGTGGTCTATGCTCCTTCTATGATACCTGTGTGCATTATGTCACTACTAATTTATTGTGTGTTTCTCTCCCCTTCCTGTGTTGTTCTACAGGAGCTCTGTTTGCCTGTGTTGCCTTCGTGGATAGCCTAAGTAGCAATTTAGCATATACTGTTTTCACTACCATCTATGCAGCAACTGTGTCGTGGTACCCTGGTTTCAGCTTTATACTGGCTGCAGGACTCTGTTCCATTCCCATTGTACTGCTGGGGTAAGTTCAACATGTTATCACATTGCTAATGGTCCAAAAATAATTGGCCAAAAGGCCCCAAATATATCTACAGCAGTGTCATGTTAACCAGGAATACCTCATTTATTTTGTGAGGGTACCTACCTTAGGGGACAAGGGGAGGATATGCAAACCCCACACAGAAAACTAGTCCTTTTAATAGGACTTTCCCGTATCATATTATGATTTGCTTTGGTTGTAGTGTAAAATAAATCTGTCTATGAGCAAAATTGCCATAGAGACCACACCAAACAAATAAGTAATGATCCATTCCTGTGTACTTGCCATACTTGCCATACTAAAGCATCTCCCATATTATCTGCCTGGTGGTCATAAAACACTAAGGTCTAAGAAGATATCACTAAATGAAGAACATCCCTACATCTGGCATGCTGTATCTTGAGTTGTTGTGTTAGTCAAAGTGCTGAGTCAGGGGCAGCATAGCGTGACACTTGAAACTGTCTGAGTGAACTAACAAAACACAGTCACATGCAATGCACTCTCAGCTACATGGAAGGTAGTCTTTGACATCTCGCGTTACCAGAATGTTGCCTCTCGCAATTTCCAAATGCTTTCATCATACAGTGGAGCCTCCTCAACACTTCCTTTTCGTCTTTACAGTCGCGCACATTTATCCTAATATGAATAGAAATCATCTAAGCATATATAGCTTGCTGCTTATCAGAAAAGGAAATAAAAAAATAAGCTCTAAAGATATTTTAAAATATATATTTTTTAATGAAATGGTAGCTTCCTTACTCGGATTTCGGGAGGTGTAGTTCCAGACTCTATATAGAATTCGGAGATTGTGGAATAGTTGTCTAGCTATGCGAGACTATGTTTGACATAACAGGACCCCCTTGCTTTGCTGATTCTCGCTCTGTCACTACAGTCAATGTACAAGTGTCCTTTGCAGACTACTATACTGTAGAATTAAGCAATATCACAGTACTGTTACACTTACAGTAGATCAGCACAGCTGTGATTTGGTTGCAGGGCCAGTGTGGCCACAGGTGTTTGTGGAGCATTATAGTGTGCGGATCGGATCATCACATGATACTACAGTACGTTACCGACCGTGAAACATTCCAGTGCCGTTATGCTGTGTATCAGCACTCATGGAATGTCTTTTGTCTAATCAAATTCCTTGGTCCTGAAATGATAAAATTCCTTTTACAAGAGGGTTAGTAGAGGAACATGTATGTTTTTGTGTTTCAAGGAGGCACTATTTTTTACAACCATTATTTATTACATTACATATTGTAGTAGTATACCTTTTCTTAGCCAAAGTGGGACACAGAAATGAGATGGCTCAGCCATTTCGGGCATACATACAGTAAGACACATGACATACTGTAACACGACGTGACGTTTTCAAATGCGGCCTTGTGACATCTGATGCATATCTCTACCTGGGACTGGATCAGTATCAGTATTGTATGATGGGTGTGTACAAATAAACATTATGCAGAGCAAAAATCGACACAAAGATCAGGATTGTATGAAGAGGAAACTAGACTTGGGAAGTTGTGCACTTTAAGCATGCTCTGTAGTTGGTGGTCACAGGCTTTCAGGGGAAATTAATGCGGGTAGCAGAGTTGTGACTTGTGAGAATAGATCATACAGGAACAATTACAAATGTTGGTATATGTTGGTCTTACACTCTAACAGTCTGTGTTCTGAGTCCAATAACATTTCAGAGCAACATTAACGTTCACACATTTTAAATAGCTATATTCTGTTCAAGATCAAATATTAATTAATTAGCTACTTTGTTAGCAGATATACAGACTTTTGACTCCGACAATTTTCAAAGGCTTCCGTCATACAGTCTGCAACAGAAGCACTGAAAACCATCAGCGGATATCTGCTTTCTAATTAAAGCGTTCATTAAATGCTATACCGTATATACCATCTGTGTGGTAAATACAGTATATTTATTCTGTAACGCTGTAAACTTTGCCTCAATTTATCATGAACTTAAGTTTTAAATAATGCTTAATGGTTAAATAAAAGAGGAAGTTTCACAGTGCACTCTCTACTGCACTGTGAAACTTCCTCTTTTGGATATATTCAGAGATATTTGTTATTTTTCTATTTTCACATGAATATGTCTTTGCTTTCAGGGTTGTGTGTGTACTGGGAATAGACCATTCCCTAGAGAAGAAGGAGGATTCAGAGACAGAGAGACTCCTCTCAGGTGAAAACCAGAATGACAACGCTCCAGTCATGAGCTGAGGAACAAAAAGGGAGAACTGGAAGCTCTCCAGCACTTGTTTTTCGTAATACTTCTTTTGTATTATTTTTAAACAGCTCTTTGTCTTACATTCAACTGATTCAAAGCACTTTTATAGATGAACTCAAAGCTCAACAGGACTCAATCGTGTTTTTTACAAATCCTTACAGACTGTACAGAATAATTCAAGTCACTGACTGACTCAGGTTGCAAGTTACATGCCGGTACCCAGGGTCCACGTTTTAGCAGTTACAGATCAGGAGTCAAAGATTTAGTGCAAGTTCTTGGTTATTGATTTGACCTCAGATGTATTTACTTAAAAAAAGATGTGTGTGTGTGTGTGTGTGTGTGTGTGTGTGTGTGTGTGTGTGTGTGTGTGTGTGTGTGTGTGTGTGTGTGTGTGTGTGTGTGTGTGTGTGTGTGTGTACGTGTGCGTGCGTGCAGGTTTTTTGTGTTTGTTTTTTACAATGTGCCATAATCTCAAACTGTTTGTTTAACCCATTTTGACCGGGAACCCCTTTTGGTGGTTAGCTTGTAGGTCTGCTATTTTTGAAAAATCGTTAAAATGTGCCTCAAATCTTTTAGAAAATTGTCATGATTTATTATTATTTCGACGTCAGGCCTAAAAGGGTTACACATTCTGTGAATCAATTCAGATAAGTTGCACTTTGTCACGATGGATGTTTTTCCTGTGTTTGAGGCACCAACAGACCCCCAAAGCGACAGATCTCTAAAATATACATTACAGTCACTTGACCTTTTTTTTAAAATGTTTAATCGTATTCCTTTAACTGGATATACAATAGAAGATTTATATGTGTTTCATCCATTAATAATCTACTTAGTACTTACTTACCACTGCTCTGGTGTCAAGTTGTATGTGATCCTTCTCATGGCATATTAGTAGAATGTTTAAACAGGAAAGGGGAATTAATAAGGGCTTTTAAAAGACACATTTGTGCAACTTTTTAAAGAACTTCAAAAAGATAGACAACCTGAGTGCTCACTTAAGTGTCCAAACATGGTCTAAACCCAAACAAAAGAGGGAACCTAAAACTGGAAGAAAATAACTATTGGCATTATGTTCTAAACAAGGTCCCCTGGCAGGCACAGGTGTTCCACATCTCTGAATCAGGTTGTCTGTCTCTGGGAGCCCCATATCCTGCCAGAAAGACCCACTTAATTTTAGGGAGCTAAGAATGGGGCGGACAAGACAGTAATAGAAACACATGCAACAGACACACACCTCGTTTCCACTGTAGTAGTAAATAATAATGGTAAAGCCATCACGGCAGAATTTGACATTCCATAGACAATGTATGCTATATGGCAAATAACAACTGGGTTGACTTGCCAGGCCTCTGGGATGTGGCAGAGCAAGACTTGCTCACCTATCTTTGGAAAAATATTTTCCCCCTATTTTCAAATAGCTTCTTTAAATAATTGTCTTTCAACTGCATACTATATGGTTAATGTTTAATCAAAGTAATCAATTAGAAAAGTGTTCCCCTCGGGGCGCAGGTCACGGCCATGCTAGGTTGCCTACCCAGGTCTTGTAAACTTTTGAAGTCAGTCATAACCAGTTGGAATGGAATATGAAACATGTGACTCGTAGTACATCTTGACCACATGACTCCAGAGATAATGTGTAATGATTTGTGTGAGGTTTGGACAACATTTCTATAAACAGCAGCATAAGGTTTGTTTTACAGAAAATTATATTAATGCCGGACAATCTTGTCAGGCAGAAATGGGCAGGGCCTATATGGAGAGTTGCTTTATGAGCCAAGGTATTTGCCTGTTATAGCGTCACCATGAGGCTCATTTGAAAACCTTTTTTTACAAAAACGTTACACACTCACAAGCAGTGGTGGGAAGTAACTCAATTACACACTTTTGTCTTCAATGTTTGTGTTTACACAAACACTCCAAGCTGGGCATGGGTGTCAAACATGTGAGTACTTTGTCCACCACTGCTTTAAAGTATGGATGGGAAAAACTGAAGACCATCTGATGTTAATTTCATATTGGCCACTAGGGGTCAATCCTGGTCCAGGGTTTTAGCAGTAGACATAATGGGGCAACATCACAGCAGGCACTAGAGAGTGAACATGAAGGAATGAATGAATGCACATTGGTTTAGAGACTGTCTCTTTTTGAATAAAAAACAAAAATACAGAACTTGGTGCAATTATTCAATATACAGTAGTCACTGGCATACTACGCACACCTATTCTTGAAACCATTGGTTCAAAACGCTTCATGCCTGTTTCCCATTACTCAGTCTCCACCATATAATAGTCTATTACTTTGCCTCAAATACAATATGTAGGCCTATTTGTACCCATATTGCAACTGTCATTTATTCTCCATGGAAATAAAAAGAGGTCCTGCTTTGAACATCATTCCTATTTTATACTGTAAGATAGCCGATCTACAAGCTCACAACACTGTTGTGTTATGAAGTAAAGACCAGGCAGGGTTAGGCAGTATGCTCTTTACACACAATAAGAAGGGTCGTGATGATGGAAATCATGGCACATTAACAATATAGTTGATGTCTCATTCTTGCAAGTTGATGCCTTTATTTGCAGTTAAAAATAGACCTTGGTCGCTTTATCACAGCATAATGTTCATGTTCTGCGTGGATACTCATTACACAGACATCAGTTTGAACTTGAAGAAAATATATTTTTGGGTCAATCAATAGCATGAAAAAAATCATATGGATCTCAAGTAACAGTAAGTAATCTCAGGTTCGGCTCTAATGTAGATCTCAGACTTCATGTGGCCAGTCATACGACGCCAAATGTAGGCAGGATTTGAGCCAGATCCAAGCCCCTTTGACTTCCATTATAACCTTTTTAAATGTATAAAACTAGAAATTTGACCGCTCACTTCTGTCACAGTG
This sequence comes from Protomyctophum bolini, assembly GCF_963924005.1. Classification (NCBI taxonomy): domain Eukaryota; kingdom Metazoa; phylum Chordata; class Actinopteri; order Myctophiformes; family Myctophidae; genus Protomyctophum; species Protomyctophum bolini. The sequence continues at coordinate 20,315,018 of NC_137874.1, read as the reverse complement.
GCAAAAGGGTCTTCTGGGAGCACACGTGAGGGACGGTGACTTGGGCAGTGGAGTGTGGACAGTGGGTAAACTTTTGCTTTGTAGTAGAGGGATGGTGTGCGGTTTGCAGAAGCAATCTGTATCTGTCACTAGTAATTGGTCCAGCATTTTGTGAAATTAACTCTGGACACACTGACAGATAGACCCTTGCCGTAAAAATGCTCCTAGTGTGTAAGGACCTCAAAGCATAAAGGTTGTTGTTGCAGACATCATGATATCCAATGGTCATATGACTATAGTAATGTCTCCACATAATGTCATGGTCCCAACACCACCGTGAAATTGTTCCATTTAGAGGCAGATTGTGGACTGATGAGCCATCTACATAACTTCATGCATCCATTCATGTCCACAGTCGACAGACTGATGCCAGTGTACTGTTCTGTAAAAATGAAGGACTGCTGATGTTGTAGTCAACTTTAATGGTCTAAATTCTGCTCTTATGGTTTGTAATGGTCCCCTTCACCTTTAGTTGCCATCTTTCATCATTGTCCTAGAGAGGGAGGTTTGTTTTCGTATGTACTGTGGCAACCCAGGGGAGAATAGGTACAGATTCACAATAAAGTAAGAGGCTCGGAGTCAGAGGCAACATAAACTTAAATCGTCTTTTATTTAAAGTCTTAGGGAAAGGGGAAAACGGGGCAAAACATCAACATAAAGGTTCCTCTTCTCAGGGGCTTAGGCTTCTCACTTGCAGTCCTGTGGGTAGAGCAGAGAGAGAGCTAGTGACTTAGTTGGGGGAGGGTGCTGTAGGCTCTCCCTTGAGGAGTTCAGTCGGCCTAGGAGGGAGGGAGAGAGAACGATACCAGGTGAGCCACAATACACGCACAGCACATCCACGTGGGTCCAAAGTTTGTAGTTAGGTCTTGTACTCACTTGAGAGATCTCCCTCATACCAGCCTCCTCATGCACAGCGATTCCTCCCTCCTCACTCCTCCAGCAGTTCAGACTCACTCACCAGACAGCTTGGGCGTCGGCTCTTTAACAGCTTCTGGTGATTGCCTTACTGGCTGCAGGTGCGTCCATGTCCAGGCTCCCATTGGCTGCAATACCTGTACCGGGTGATATACTCCCTCTATCACCTCCCCCAGCCTCATTCTGTGGGGAATAGGCCTGGCTGTTTCCCCTGGTTTGCCACAGTACACATATACAGTATGTATATCACCATATTATTCTTGGAACCACCCTGTCTGGAAGAGAGATTTGAGATCTGGGCAAGTGTGTACTTTTGTTCGTTTGTCTGTATAGTGTACTGTATACTCAACTCACATGCACGTTGGTTCACATGCATGGGTGCGTGCATGTTGTATGGATGATGAATGCATGGCAGCCATGTTGCCCTGTTCACACAAGTCCTGGCGCAGCTCCAATCAGATTGCGTGGCCGGTTAGTTAGCATGGCCATGGGATATATCTGTGTGAAACTCGGGCCTACAATATGTAACCACTGTGCATCACTGCAGAAGATGGATGAGCTGAGAGGGGATCCACTGTGATGCATTGTGATGCATTGGAACCCAATTCCCTTACACAGGGGTGGATCTGCACCCAGTAAACCGTCCACAACACGGACACAATACACAACTGCAGATTACAAATGATAGATCACACAACATGGATTATCAGCAGGTTCTCAATTCTCTTCTGGTGGAACTAGAGTAGTACTACTGATGGGTTTTTTGTCTATACACATATAATCAGTGATGGATTTAGATTTAAGATAACATATCAATGTTATGATAGAACTACTAGGCCTATACTGTTAGTGTTTGTGCTGTACTCACCCCAGGAACCCTGGTTTATTTCCCCCCATGGATACTGGTGGTGTTACTTTGGACTGGCTGTATACTTCTGTAGGTCCATACATAGACTGAGACAAAATATGCATTCGAAGACCACATTCGAGAGCGTGGTTCGTTCCCTAAACCCGATAAGAGCTCAGCGGGATGTACACCCAATGAATGGGGCCAGGGCCATTCGTGCTGCTACGGGACTCACATGTCGAGCTCTTATTTGAACAAACCTTAGTCCTGACAGGGCAAGAAAAGAAAACTATAGACATACAGTACATGTCATGACATAAAAGTGCAGAGTCTGCAGACATAGAATGCCTGTAGGTCTAATATCCCCCTTTTCTGCTTGCGGAGGTCATGCCTGCATGCGTGGACGGTCTTGATGCACAGAAACCCAGATAATGTCTGATCATTTGTAGCATGTAATTATTCGATTTCCACCCTCAGCTGGGGAGAATCATGACTGTGAGATAATTGTAAGGTGACGCCAATATGGAGTTAGAATTGAACCTATAGTGCCGGAGGTTACACGGACGATAATTTGTTGCAGGACTCGCTTGGCAATGAACATGAGGTTTCTGGTTTATAAAAAGAAAAAGGAAAAGACATAAGACTGGGGTGTGGTGAGCAGTGATGATAAAGGTTGCTATACACTCAGACAGTTGCCAGAGGCAACAGGCTATGGGGGAGATGGAAATGGTGGTGGTAGTGGTGTGTGTGTGTGTGTGTGTGTGTGTGTGTGTGTGGGGGGGGGGGGGGGGGGGACTCACTGGGGGTTTCTGAGGATAAAAGGGAAGTCTGCGTGAGCAGGGTTCAGCATGGCGACAAGAGATTGGGGTCTTTAGTTTCTTTGGTTACGAAAGAGGCTGAGTCAGCAGAGCGAGCGATCCTCCTCGCTGCACCACATCACATCAGCCGTACCCCCCTCCTCTGATGTCGGTCCAGGGAGCCGTAACAATTCGGGTCTTTATCTCATCCCATCTGCTCCGTATAGGTCTGGGTAATTCTCTATAATCTATATAAACCCATTTGACGTGGCTTTTGCGTGATTCTGTGCCGGAGTTCAAGTAAAAGAAACACCCACGGCCAACTGATTTGGTTACACGAAAGCGGTTTAATTAGATCAGGGCTCTCTGCCGGAGATCGTCTGTATACATTTGAGTTTTATTTTTACATTTTAATTTGCAGTGTTCCCTGTAAACAGGCCTGATGACACATGCAGGGCTGTCCTGGTCAAGAAGGTTAAACAAATGCCTACACTGACCCTGAATCAGATCATCAAATGCAAGTGGATTATGGCCTAGACCGTGAGAGCTTTACACCGTGGCTAAGTTTGCTGTGCCACACCTTGGCCTGTGTCTGTCCTCAGGCACAGAACCCTTTGTGTACCATTTTGTGGGTTTGTAATGAATGATGTGTGAGTGTGTGTGTGTGTGTGTGTGTGTGTGTGTGTGTGTGTGTGTGTGTGTGTGTGTGTGTGTGTGTGTGTGTGTGTGTGTGTGTGTGTGTGTGTGTGCGTGCGTGTGCGTGCAATCCCTCAAACGTATACATTCTCGACCATAACATTCTTCACCATAACCTACACTATACAGTATGTAACTCAATGTGTTGTGGATGATGCACAGTGTGAGCAGAGCAATAAGTGTCTGTCTGTCTGTGTGTGTGTGTGTGTGTGTGTGTGTGTGTGTGTGTGTGTGTGTGTGTGTGTGTGTGTGTGTGTGTGTGTGTGGTGTGTGTGTGTGTGTGTGTGTGTGTGTGTGTGTGTGTGTGTGTGTGTGTGTGTGTGTGTGTGTGTGTGTGTGTGTGTGTGTGCGTGGCTTGTTTCACGAGGAAGACATATTACTATTGGCTGCTCTCCTCTCATCTCAGCCATCAGCTGGAAGTCATTCTTGTCTTTATTTTTTTTGCTTCCATCCTTCTTCCTCTTCCAAAGGTCAGATTGCTGTGTTGGTTTTTCCCTCCTTGGCAGACTGTGAATAGTGCGTATACTCTGTGTGTGTGTGTGTGTGTGTGTGTGTGTGTGTGTGTGTGTGTGTGTGTGTGTGTGTGTGTGTGTGTGTGTGTGTGTGTGTGTGTGTTTTACTGGAGTCTGTTTTGCTGAGGTTCTGATGGATGGCCAATTATATCTCTGCGTGTTGCATTTGTTTGCATGCATGCGCGTGCGTGCGTGCGTGCGTTGCGTGCGTGTGTGTTCGTGGGCGTGCAAGCGTGCACATGTGTGTGCTTGTGTGTTGGAGTGTGTGTGCTTGTGAGTTGGATAGAGTTGGAGAAGGAGGGAGAGAGAGAGAGAGAGATACAGAGACAGAGAGAGAGAGAGAGAGACTGTGTTTAACTGACAGTTTGTCAGTGTGCCAGTGCTCCATCCCTGACCCATAATTACTGCCATTTTCCAGAGCGCTGTTTCTATGAAGGGTTATAATCACTTGACGTAGACTGCTACCGAACAAAACACACTATACTCTACAAGCAAATCTGCTCCGCTTCAGAGGTGTTCAACTTTCCCCCAATTACTTTCTATCCACGCCACCCCTTCTTTACTTAATAGTAATTTGTTTGTTTTGCTTAATATTGTTTCCTATATCACTTCCTCAGTCCAATCATTTCATTCTCTGACCCCCAGGACGCCTTGCGTCTGGTCCCATACATAGTAACTTATTCAGTGTTTATTGAAGCCTTTTGTACACAATCCGAGTTATATTAACGCTCAGGATATACACACGGACGAGGCCACAGGAAAACCCCTTCTCTTTCACTGCATACTTGCTAAACTACCGGCCGCTGGCTCCATCCCAACTGTAATAGACAGTTCAGAGACAGAAAATGTCTCTTTCTGCCATCAGAAGTAAAAAGGAATGAAACCAGTGTGGTGGTATAACCAACCAGCCCTCTGAGAGATACTGAGGTCTCACGTTACTTACAACAACAGTGTGGTTCCACTATTCTTTATTTGGATCCCCATTAGCTTCCACAAAGTCTTCCTGGGGTCCACAGTCCACACTAAGGTACTGTATTATGTACTAACAAAGGCTGTTTAAGCCAAGAGTTCATCAATAGTGTTTTACCTATACCTACGCCCTTTACCCATGCAGGGCTTAAGGCCATCAACAAGGCTTTGCCAAGCATCCAGATCCAGAGGCAACCTCTCCAGATGTCCCATCCTCATGCCTCGATCTGCCTCCAAATACAGGTTTCACTTGTTTCGTGTTCCTCTTTCTTTTCCCTATAGATATAGGTCTACACAGATCTTGACAAATAATAGGTTTGTCTGTGAAACTGCCATATAGGCCTAGTCCTGTCTTCCTCTGCACATATTAGTTGGTGATGTCATGTCGGTGCTTTAAACGGCAAACATGTGGACGGGGAGAACATTGAAACAAAAGTAGCCTGTTCTATATGACGCCAAGTTCGAGGCTCAAGTTCAAGAGCTGAGCTTGGCGGGCCAGGTTGCAGGCAGAACTGAAAGAAGAGAGAGAGTACACAAAGTGAACAGAACATTGTGCATGTGCGTGTGCGTGTGCGTGTGTGTGTGTGTGTGTGTGTGTGTGTGTGCGCGCGCGCAAACGTGCATGGATTCGCACATGCATGCATTACGGTACTGTAACTCCCTTGTTCCATTCGGAACGGTGAAGTGTGCTTCAAATTATTAATAATTGTGGTGTAATTATGGTGAACGACTGGCCTCACATGACATGCGCCATTGACACACACTTCATTGACGCTTTCTATCTGGCAGCGCCTTTTGATTGGAGCAAAGCTGACTGCCAATCGTGACTGACACATCACCATCGGCTCTCTGTTCTTTGCCCAGGTAGATTAACTCGTCTACCTCTTCCAGCGCTTCGCGGCCTAACATGATGGATTTGTACTGGCAGCGTTGACCTTCAACAAGTTGAGTTGTCTGTCTGCGATGATGCTAGTCAGAGAAGGGCCAGGTCTGTAAAGTTGAGCTTATCCAGCTACATCCACAGTTTCCACTACATTGTGTTTCTCTGCTGTGGATTACTGCATGACCATTGAAATCCCAGAAGGAAAATAAATGATGACAACAATAAGCATATCCCTTCCTCACCCCTGTTCATACTTGGAAGATGTTGGTGAGTATACAGCCTGTAAGTGTGGACTGACAAACATACGGTATTTTCATAATATGTTCACCTTATTTGACAAACCTTTGTCTTGTAAAAAACCTTTGTTGTTGTAAAATAAAACTGCTTTAAGGGACAGATACAATATAGCCTACTACATACATCAGTGCCTCTGGGGGTTTCTACAGCGACGTGCACTGTAGAATCACATCTCCTTCAGCGCATCACTTAGGAAAATTGACAGGCTTTTAATCAACTCTTTCAAATATTGATTCTTAGCTACTGTTATGGACCCATGTCTCAACCACAGACTGACTCTCCTCTCCTCTCCTCTCCTGACCTCTCTCCTCTAGAAATGTATTTAGGACCCTTTGGAATACAATTCTCACAAATACATTTTATACAAATCATATTTGCTGCCATATGGCATAAATGTACAATACAAAATAAAATACTGTATCATATTGATTGATTGATTTATGTATTTATGTATGTATTTTATATGTGTATTTATGTATTTATTTATAAGATATTGTGAAATGTTAAATATTGCATATTTT